>NC_041390.1:270292588-270326316 GCF_002162155.2 Triticum dicoccoides | reverse complement strand
CCTGCGTTTCACTCAACTAGTCCACCCAATCTTCTTCGCCAACTCCCCCTCCCCCAGATCCACAGCAGAACCCTCTCCGGCGCCGCCGTGCTCACCCCGGGCATGTGCCCGCTCTTCGGCGTCAAGCCTACCTCCCCTGTCATTCCCAACACGTGGCGGCCCGCGCCTCACCGTGTTTGTTTTCTCGCCAGCCACCCTTGAGCATATCGATGCAGTAACCCTCGCCTCTCCTGTGGTCTGGTCGGGTTTGCATTAAGAAGCATGTTAGTTACTGCTCTCCATCACGGTGAGGCATATTTCCTTGCAATCCCTCTTCCAATTGTGTTCCGTATGTTCCCAAATTGGCTATAAAATAATGGAGAGCGTATATATGTTCATTATCTACCTTCTTACTACATATAAGGTGTATTTGTTCCAATAAGTTACTACCTATTTACAGATCGCGGGCGCCCGAGTCACACAAACTTAACAAATTAGCCGTGCATTTTCTGAATTATTGCATGGCATGTTTATGAAGCTTGATACCAAGTTGTTAGTTTTATGCTTACCCTCCTTTCCTGAGTTTCGCATGTGTTCTCTGTAGATGTCGAGTAGCAGCGGCAGCACTCATTCAGGCCATGTATCTTCATATGATTCGGACAACCCTAGGTCTTCAGCAGATTGTGAGGGATCAAGTAGTCTTAAATGAGATAGAGCTGCAGCAATTACCCTTCCGTTCAGGTCATGGAGGAACGCTCCAAGGAAGCCCACACACCAGCCTAATGGTGTATATGAAGTAACCGAGACTGATTTAATGTCCTGGGCTCCAACTAAACCAGATAAAGCACGCATGAGGTTCAGGAGTGTGTGTGGATTTGTTGGCAGGGCAAGGCTCAACATTAATCTGCCGGAGTTCCGGAAGGCTGACACAGAAACACAGCGAAGGATAGTCCGGGAGATCAAGGATCACTTCAATGTTCCAGAGCAGTGGAGAATGCAGGTGGAACACGCTGCACTAAAGAAGGCTAGAGATGGTTGGAGAAACTGGAAGCGCATGTTGTACAAGAAGTACTTGAGTGAAGGAAAGGGCCCAATCCCCGCATACCCCCAAATTACAAAGGCAGACTGGGAAGAATTCAAAAGAGTCAGGGCAACTCCAGAGTTTGCTGCGAAGAGTTTCAAGCAATCGGAACTTCAGAAGAAGAACATACACCCACACTGTATGGGTGTGGCAGGATACTACGGCATGAAACTGATATGGGAACAGGAGGACAAAGAAGCAGTAGCGGCGAGTGGGAGTCCGGCCTTATGTGAAATCAAGGGCGAACACGCCAGAGACTACTTGCGGGCACGTGCAAAGAGGCGTGATGACGGAACTTATTACTTTGAAAATGCACGTGACGCCAAACTGTATGAAGTGATGGTAGAGGCTTCCAAGATCCTTGGAAGGTTCTACCGGAACTTAGGGCCATGTGACATTCTGTCCATTGCTCTGGACACAAAAGAGCCCCCTGGTCATGCAAGGGGTATAGGTGTTAATGTCCCACACAAGAGGGCTTTCACACTCAGCAAAGAAGAGAGGCTCAACATGAAAAAAGCAAGAAGTGAAATGAAGCAGAATGCATTGTTTGAAAAGTTGAAGAAGGAGATTTATCCGGCTATTCGAAAGGATGTTGAGGAGTCAATGATGATGATGCAAAATACTCTAACACTGACATATAGCCAGCAGATGGGAGGGGGCGGGCATGGATGGTGCTTCTTATTGTGGGACAACACTGCACAAGAGTAGCTGTGCATCAGCTGACCCCAGCGACACTGAGACTGTAGCTGCTCGTGATGATGCTATATCTGATCTATCTGGAATGAAAGACAGACTGAAGGGTGTTCTTACACATTATGAAAGTACATTAAAATGTGCAACAACCTAGGTTTGCCCACCCTTCTTGGAAGATGGCCTCTTCTTGGACAATGTGCCATTGAAGCCGGGCTATGTGAAGTGCTACGTCGATTTAATGAATTTTCCCTGAAGAATGTCCTAGGAGACTTCGATGAGCAAAGGACCTTGGGAGAAACATACTTACATCACATCAAGTGGCCACGAAAGGAAATAGAGTTCATCGATGAGATTCCTGAAGCCCCACCAAGAGCAACCATTGTCGCCCCTCAACCAATGATGCTCTCCTTGCCAGACCAGCTCTCACGGACTGATGCATCAACCTGTGATCAGCCGGACCGACTTTGTGGCGTACATGCCATGTCATCCTCCACCCCAAAGAAGCCAGTGGCAAGGCCTACAACTGCTGATGACGCACCACCGGTTTAGATGTCGGCCGCTGAAGCAGCGGGCGGAGACCCAGCTACAGCACATGCTCAGCAGACCAACCTGGTGGAACAGACTGCTAAGCAGTTTGATGCTTCGGAACCGCCTGCTAAGCAGTCTGTAGGTCCAGAACTGACTACTCGTCAGTCCGTCGGTCCGCAGGCGCGTGATCAGCATACCAATGTGTCAACACTTCCTGCTTAGCAAACCAATGCGTTGGCACGGCCTCCTCTACACACTGACAAGTTGCCACTACCTGCGCACAAACCCGACATAGCTTCAATGCATGGTTAGCAGTCTGATGCCTCTGCTCCTACAGCCCAGCAGTCCGTCACTGTAGCACCGCCAGCTCAGCGGTCCGGCATAGATAAATAGTCTGCTAAGAAGTCCGTCCAAGCTTCACCGTCTGCTCGATAATCTACCATGCAAGCAACCAGACGTTCTGCCAGAAATGCTTCAAGTACCAAGAAGGAAGTGGCGAAAAAGGCTACACCCACGACCATGAGGAAGCGCAGCGGGAAAGTGAAGAGGAAAGAGAACAATTGCCTCTTACTTAAAGAACTCATCGCCCAGAACCAAATTAACAGCAGCTTATTTGAATTGGGGAGTAATATTATTTCTGACACCATGGATGATGAAGAAGTAGAATTGTTGCTTGCTAAAAGAAAAGCAGACGTACTTGAAGCACGCAATTACATCCATGGTCAGCCATTTCTTGTTGGCGAATACTTTGATGAGTGCAGCTCCAGTTGCCGCGAGTTACATGAATATTGCATGGATCAAATGTCAGAAGGTCATCACCATTTGCTAGTCCATTACAACAGAGATCATTTCTGACACGATGTTGGTTCCATCATTGTGAGTTCCAAGGACTTACATCTCTTCTTCAACTTCAACGTGCTCGATGCCACTCTTGTTAGATGCGTGATTTTGTAAGTACTTAACAAACTCTGATCAACTTCTCCATACAAGGCTGTAAATGATAAATAACTAACTGCATTTTATTCCTCTCAGAGGATTGAATGCGCAGAGAAAACAAAGTGAGAGTGTGTATTTCATAGATCCTGCATTAGCAAATGGCACATCATTACATGAAAAGGACCAACAGGACTGGGCCATTAACACGGTCGTCCATATCTTCGAGAACACGTCCCATGCAGAATCATTTCTCTGGCCATATCATGAAGGATAAGTCAAGTAAACAACCACGCATACACTGATTGTCTTTCAGATTTCGACATCATTTGTAAGTTCATCGATTTCTTAATATGTAGCAATCACTGGATATTGGTATTCATTGTTCCAAAGAAGAACACAGTTTACTACATTGATTCTCTCAGAGAGTCAACAAACGCTCATGATCTGACGCATCTTCAGGAATTCTTGGATAGATATTGAATTCTATGATGTTGAAATTAATTTGCATTCATATCTGGTTCAATAATTGATGTTGTCAAAATTCATCATCATTTGGAGTGTGCTCGCATTGTGGGAAACTAAAACAGGGAACCTGTTCAAGAGGAAACTACCTCTGCAGCATGAGATCATTTCTCCGGTAACACACTGAAATCCATTATTTTCGGAAAAATTTATCCAACAGTCTGCAAATACCTTTCCTTAAGCTAGTCAAATGTTCAAGCTTCTAAATAAACCTCTTTATATTTTTACAAAGAAAAAATAATACATCTAACACCTATTAGGTTGTTCCTAACAGGAAAAATACATGACTAATTCTGTAAAAAAAATCAGTGTCCTCAGCAAGAAGCAGAGACCAACCTTTGTGGATACTATGTTTGCAGACACATGATCTCCATCTACAAATCTGCTGATAGTTCTGACGATCCTCGCGAATTGTACCAGTAAGTCTATCTTAATTAATATCTTCTACTCTACTCATATGGCACATTCTGATCTTAAAAATACTGCAACTCATCTTAAAACCGAGGACCCCTGAACCGCTCCTGGCTGGTGAATTGCTGATGGTTCGGAGATTTATCAGCGACTTCTTCCTGGATCACTACATCAATCCCATTGGTGATAATGAAGATTTCAGCATGCCTTCTCCTGAAACATTGAGTAAGAGTTAGCCGCTAAACAGATAACACATGGATCCATTGTTTTCCATCTGATGAGGTTTTTGTATTTCGTACATTATGATTAATTATGTAATGCATATATGTGTGGACAAATCATTGGAATTTAGCTACCATATGTTCAATTGCAATTGTTGCGAAATCTGGTGAATGTTCTTCGTGTAGACACTATTTGTTCAATTGAATATTGTGGTGAATTTGCTTTTTGCGTGCCGATTCAAAATGGGATATTTATGCTTATTTGTTCAATTGAATATTGTGGAAAATTTGCTTTTTGCATGCCGATTCAAAATGGGATATTTTTGTTTTAACCTGGCAATTGCTCCACACACGGTTCAACTAAATGAGTGTGTGCGATCCACGTCGGAAAACATACGTCAATCGTATTGGAACCGTCGGTGATACATAGCAGATCGCAAACGATTCGCAGCGCTACTATGTGTGCGTAGGTTCTCCAGAAGCATTTGTGATATCGCGTTATCGCACACGAGAACTGGGAGTAAACCGTGCCCAATGCAAAATACAATCCCAGTCGTATTTTTTTTAGGAAACGTGTGGGATCCCAAACGAAAAGCACACGTCACTCTTGCGGCAACCGTCGGTGATACCTAACAAATCACAAACGGTTTGCAGCACTTGTATGTGTGCGAAGGGGCTTCTGAACCGTTTGTGATAGAACATTATCGCAGACGGTAATTGTTGGAAAACGTGTGCGATGGAGTCTAGCATGGCAGACGGGTTACGCAGAGAACTCGTGTGCGATAGGGCACAAAGCACACATAGTTCATATGTTGGCCCGTGTGCCTTACATACTGTTTCCCAAACGGTTCGTTACGACAGACCGTATGGTTTCACTACGTCATTAGAAATGCTTAATGACCGATACCACATGTGCGGAAGAATTTAGTGTGTGCTGCATTGCACACGGTTACATTTTGGAAGGCCTCTTGATCACTGTTCCATATCCCCGATGGTTTCTGGGTCGTGTGGGAAGGACCCCCTATCGCACACACTCACATGGCGACGATTCCGAAGGCCGTCGTGGAAAGGGGTAAAAAACCGTTTGTTTAGGACCGGCGCGCACCAGTGAATCCCCATTGGTCCGGGCTGTTAACGGGTTATCGAATCCAAATCGGAACCCGATAGCTTAACGGCAACACGTTATGGTGGATGCCACGTGTCGGTTACCCTTGACGAAAGCACTTCCATGACGCGCCATTTATCATCATGGAAGTGGACACTTCCGTGATGATAATTTTGATATTGTCATGGAACACTTCTACGACAGCACAGGTATGACTATCTTGATTCTATCATAAAATCGTCATGGATGTACATGCATGACAAAAAATGTGACCTATTGTGACAAACACATATCATCACGGAAGTTGTTTTTTTGTAGTGAGTAAAACTAAAGGATTACACATACAGGTCTCACAAAATAGAGAAAAAAATATATGGAGTAAAAATGATAACAAAATGGAGAAAAAAATATATGGAGTAAAAATGATCACAAGATGGAGAAAAAATATATGGAGTAAAAATGGTCACAAAATGGATTATTACACAAACGGAGTAATTTCACATGGGATACACTCCGCACAAGTCTCATCTCAAGGAAGTACATATACTCCACATCAGAACAAGCCTCATGTCAAGCATATGAACAAGCCTCATCACAAGCTGCACAGTCTCATGACACGCAACACAGCCTCATCACAAGCATCAGAGCCTCAGTACTCTCATCTTCCATTACTGAACCCTCTCCATTAGCCCTAAGTTGTGTAGGGCATTTTGCGTACACCTCTTGAGGGCATGATAGTCTCAGAGGTAGCTGCCCAAGACCCTCAAGCCTTTCCTTGTTCACATGGGGTGTTTTATACCCATTGCCCCAGCATGGTTCAAGATCTCAATCATGCACGTCTGTAGAGTTAGGAAAATTATGTTGAGCTTGTAAACCTCATAGCCTTCAAATTCCTCCAAAGCACTTGAATTATTATGCACATAGGTGCATATTAATTTAGCAAAGTGGTTTAAAAAGCACTTAACTGATTTTTTATGCACATAGATGCATATTAATTCAACAAAGTGGTTTAAAAAGCACTTAACTGATTTTTTATGCACATAGGTGCATATTAATTCAGTAAAGTGCTTTAAGCACATTTCTGAACTTTTATGAACATAGGTGCATATAAATTCAGAAATGTGCTTAAAGCACTTGGAATTTTTATGCACAGAGGTGCATATAAATTCAGTAATTGTGTAACTTAAGTTGATTTAAAATTTTACTCCATCTGCTGTATTTGTTGTATCGACTAGTATATGTTTGTACTGCAGAAACCCAACTTCCTTACAAATCTTAATTTGGAGTACAAGAGTTGCCTTGTTGTCATTAACTCAAAAGGGAAAACCAGCACTAGTAGTATTATGCTGCACCTCTTTTTGCATAGTTGCTACTCATGGAATTCTAGTAGTGCAAGCCATGCCACTATAAATCTCTCTTTGAGTGTTGCATTGTGTCAGCAATTACACATGTACAGTAAAATCTTGCACAGGTACAGTAAAATCTTGCATTGTGTCACATGCCACTAGAAAGCTCTCTTTGACTGTTCTCTTTGGCACATCGGTCGTTCATACATATCCTAACAGAAACTATAGAAGTACATATCAGCACTACTCCTTTGGCATTTATTTGTATTCTTTGGAGTACTCCCACCTAGGAGTACTCAGCAAAGCACCTAACTGAATTTGTTGCTTACTTTTTTTTACAAAGCACCTCACTGAGCATATAAATTCAGCAGAGCACCTAACTGAACATATAAATTTGACATTTATTCGTGTTAGTTGTTTTAAAAATGTGTAATTGCGTCAGTTGTTTTAAAAATGGAGTAAATCAACCATTTTCATACTGACCATATATTGCCTGTTGTGAACATTTTTAAACTGCCCATATATGTCAAGTTAACAGTAAATCAAGAAATGTAAAGTTAACAGTAAATCAAGTTAACTAGAAAGAAAGTCACTGTGACAATAATACTGTTACTGAAAATGGAGCAAGGCACCTACTCTTGATTTCTCAATTGATCTTGTTGTTGTTGCAGCTCACACAATTGACCTTTGATGTCGTTGCTATTCTTGTGATCAATTTTCTGCCGTGGAACATTCAGAGTAACAGTTTGCTCGAGTATGATCTTCAGAATCCAGCCACAATTTACTTGATGAACCAGACAAGAGAACAACAGAGGATAAAGTTGAAGAACCAAGTACTCCAATCAGCAAACCACTCCAATCAGTAGATCACTCCAAGCTGGAGTACTAACACTATTGCAGGATGCTGCTAACGCGACACTATGATCAGAGACCCTTCGACAAAACTGTGTGCGATGCAATAATCGCAAACGGTGGTGTTAAAAATCGTCAAAAAGGTGCAAAATGTTTGTGATGACGGATGCATCAAACACGGTTCATATTTTAGTTGCTTGTGCGATTTAGGGCATACGGTTCAGTTCAATTAACCATTTTCGATGAGGAGGAACAAAAGAAACGGGCAGCCAGATGAAGGTGTGTGTGATGTACAACATACGGTTCACTCGGATGAACTGTTTGTGATTAGGCAACACAAAAGAAACGGTCAACCAGATCAAGGTGTGTGCGATGTACAGCATACAGTTTACTCGGATGAACTGTTTGTGATTAGGCAACACAAAAGAAACGGTCAGCCAGATCAAGGTGTGTGTGATATACGACATGCGGTTCACTCGGATGAACTGTTTGCGTTGAGACAAGAGAACGGAAACGGTTCAATATAACAAATACCATAAATATTGCAAGGTTCAAATTCAAAGATTACGATGCCCAAATTCAAACATTGCAAGCTGCATCATTTCTGAAAAGGGATCAGCCGCTGACAAGTCATGTATGGGTTTGATAAAATGACTTCCAATTGCTTTGCCATATGCTCTTCCAATACGAAGTTTTGCATTTTTGGAGGCTCTTCCATTCTGAAGTACCTGTCGGCTCTGATAATCATACCATTCATCTTTCCTAATTAAATGCGTGTTCAACCTCAGTACCCTTAGCACCTTTGCTCTGGCAAGAAAGAACCTTGCGAGTGTAATCTCCGGTAAGGTCCCTCAGTAGGAGTTCAAAGTAATATTTGAGAGATGCAGATCCAGGCATTCTATGTGATTGTCGTTATAAACATTATCCACCTCCGGGCCTATTATTATCTGCAAAAGAAGAGAACGTGTTAGTGCCTACATGCAGTTTTGAACACTGCTACACGCCCATTTGGTTTGCAGGATTTGTAAAATGCACCAACGTGCCATCTTCGATCTGGCATGATTAACATGGGTATTTGATTACAATCTAGAAACATGTAGCCTTCTTCAAAATAGGTTGGATTGGATGAAAAAAATCCCTAAGAAAACTAGTAAATATGAATCCAAAGGAGAAATGCTTATGGATGATTGTAACCATATGAATGAAACAACCAATATGCAGTGGGGTGTATGTCCTAAAAGCCTCCAAAATTCCTTCAGAAATCATAGTACATTGTCATTGTAAACTTGGGAAAAGGTGCAAAAAATTGAACTCCCTTATGGTTAACATTTAACAGGAAAGGAACATCACCTCGATATACAGCTTCTTCAGGCGCGGAAAGCATCTCAAGCAACTGACAACTTGGTCCAGGTTGGGGCCGACAGATTCTAGTGCCAAGACCTTCACTGTGCCCAGAGTCTGGGTGAAGCTTCGCTGGATGAAAGACGAACATACATCTTCAAAACTAGAAATAACATTGATATCAAGAAGGAGAGGTATATAAGGCGACTGTTGTACCTGAATGTTGTAGTATTTGACAGACGAGTAGCCCACCATTTTCAATTTCGGCGCAGAAATGACATTGATTCTTGTTGGACCTTGTTGATCAACTACAAGTAATCTCTCAAGTGAAGGTGTGTCCTGGATGACCTTATTGTGGTCCACCTTTTGTGATCTCTCGTTGCAGCACCAGCAACAAACATAAATAGTCCGGAGAGTCTTGGAGGTGATGTGCAAGGTACTCGACCAATTCATCGCTTGAAAACAAAGGAACTCGAGTGTAGTACAGCCGTGGAGCAGGCGCTCCATGTCATCCTTTGGGATATGGACGGTGACGAGCTCGAGGTGCTTCAGTCGTGGTAGAAAAAGAGCAGGCGTGTCATTAAGGGGGGATGGCAGTTCATGAACATGGCGAGGCGTAGCGTGGGCACGAAGCGGAGTGCGGACGTTTGCAGCAAGCGCATATGCCCATCATTATAACTTAGCTTCTCGAGGTGATCTATGGCGGGGGATCGGAACCACTCGTCAAGCTTGGCTTAGTCCTTACCATTGGAACGGAACTTGCCCATGATAAGGCCTTTGATTGGGCCATCGTGACTGCCGAAGATCTGGGAGAACGCATCCAAGCCTTGGCGATAGCCATGGCAGAGCTTGTGGGCGTCGAGGAGGTCGACAGGGGTGCGGAGGTATAGGGGGCGCCACCGCCGGGAAAGGGCGGCTGTCCTAGCCCGATATTTGATTGGGAGGAGGGATATGATGACTATCGGGGAGGTTGTTGATGAAGTCTAGGCCTGCTGGTGTCGCTTGTGGTTCTTTCTCGACCTGCCTCTGCTTGTTGGCAGCCTCGTTCTCCACCTCGTCGGCGGCGACAGAAACCTCTGTCTCCATATTCACGTCGTGCTCCGGTGCTTCAGCAGCCCCGGCGTCGCCACTCCCTTCGATGGGGCGCTACGGCAGCATCCTCGTACACTAATGGCTTTGAGGACTCAGAGCGGCGTTGAGGATGCGGGCGGAGAGAGAGAGGAATTGTGTGTGTGGCGAGGATGGGGGTGCGGCCGCTCGGCGACACCATTAATATAGACCAGTGGGAGCGCGGCGGGCGGCAGTCCAAGGCTGTCTCGCTTCCCGGTGAGAACGACTTCTTAATCTCTAGTATGAATGAAATCTATGCTTAATTACTGAATTTTAGTTGCAAAAAATAGATAGTGCTATTGATTTTTAGCTGCATGTTTTGACAAATCGCAGTGTCTCTTGGCTTAGCGCTGAAGTCTGGCTTTAATTTGCATACCGTAATCTGAACCGTTTGCGTTGAAGAGATGCACAGATCCTGCGTTGAACAGCTTGTACGCTTCCCGGTGAGCCTGCAGACCAGACTGCGCTTGCACGCCTCCCGTTCAGTCAAGCAGCTGTCCACACGACACCTCCTATAGCCATTAAAACCAAGACACGTGGTGTCATGTGAATGGTTAACAGAACACACACGGTTTGAATTATACAAACATTTGAGATATTAAAGTGGCAGCTATTTTTTCAAAATGCCTTTGTTGGTTGTCATTATTCGAGTGCACCTTCTCTCAAAATGGACACGAAAAATACCACGGCATGTCGGGTGCCCTTCCGTGATAGCATGCCAAGTTTCATGAATTTCAGACGAGTTTCAGATTTACTAGGATTTAGAAACAAAGTATCTCAACGTTTTGACGGCAATCAACGGTGCCATGTTGTTTGAAATTCATTCCCATTTCTTGCATGGGACCTAAGCATGCACCCAATCATTTGATTTTTCAACCAATTTATATGCACTGGAGAATGTGCATGTAGTTCAAATTTGTATTATGTACATAAATGCATTGTAAGCTCAGTTAATGCATAAAAATATCCAAACGAACCCCGACAAATCACAAAAAATGACACAAAACTCCTGTTGTTCTATGTTGACACAAGAAAAAATTTGGAAGCAATAAGAGGCAATGGATATCGTTTCATCCCCAAAGGTGGGACGTTCCCTACCGAAACCGTCATTCTTGTTGTGAGAAGCCCTGGTTTGTGAGAAGCATATACCCAAACCTGCCCCAAATGGGGAAAAAATTACAACGGCATGTTGATGCCGGTCCATGATAGCATGCCAACTTTCATGAATTTCAGACGAGTTTTGGATTTACTAGAATTTAAAAATCAGGTATCTCAATGTTTGCGGCCGAGTGGCGGTGGCAGGGTGTTTGACATTCATTCCCATTTCTTGCATGGGACCTAAGCATGCACCCAAGGACACATATTTTATTTTTTCAACCAATTTGTATGCACTGGAGCATGTGCATGTTGTTCAAATTTGAATGATGCACATAAATGCATTGAAAACTCACTTAATGCGTAAAAATGTCCAAATGAATCCCCAAAAATCACAAAAAAATAACACAACACTCCTGTTGTTCTATGTTGACACGAGAAAAATTTTGAATGCAAAAATAGGCAATGGATATCGTTTCGTCCCCAAAGGTGGGGCGTTCCCTACCGAAACCATCATGTTTGTTGTGAGAAGCTCTGGTTTGTGAGAAGCATATACCCAAACCTGCCCCAAATGGGACAAAAAATTTACCACGGCATGTTGATGCCGCGCCATGTTAGCATGCCAAGTTTCATGAATTTCAGACGAGTTTTTGGATTTACTAGAATTTAAAAACCAGGTATCTCAATGTTTGCGTCCGAGTGACGGTGGCAGGGTGTTTGACATTCATTCCCATTTCTTGCATGGGACCTATGTATGCACCCAAGGACACAGATTTGATTTTTCAACCTATTTATATGCACTAGAGCATGTGCATGTAGTTCAAATTTGAGTTATGCACATAAATGCATTGAAAACTCACTTAATGCATAAAAATGTCCAAACGAACCCCGAAAATCACAAAAAATAACACAACACTCATGTTGTTCTATGTTGACATGAGAAAAAATTTGAAAGCAATAAGAGGCAATGGATATCGTTTCGTCCCCAAAGGTGGGGCGTTCCCTACTGAAACCATCATGCTTGTTGTGAGAACCTCTGGTTTGTGAGAAGCATATACTCAAACCTGCCCCAAATGGGACAGAAAAATTATCACGGCATGTTGATGCCGCTCCATGATAGCATGCCAAGTTTCATGAATTTCAGACGAGTTCTGGATTTACTAGAATTTAAAAACTAGGTATCTCAATTTTTGCGACCGAGTGACGGTGGCGGGGTGTTTTACATTCATTCCCATTTCTTGCATGGGACCTAAGCATGCACCCAAGGACAAAAGATTTGATTTTTCAACCAATTTATATGCACTGGAGCATGTGCTTGTAGTTCAAATATGAATTGTGCACGTAAATGCATTGAAAACTCAGTTAATGCATAAAAATATTCAAACGAACCATGAATAATTCCAATTCTTTTATGACACACATATAGTTGCATGTTCACTGCAGATAAAAGGTCTAGCAATTCAAACACCGCCCATGGCCGCTGTGACCCCATTATGTAATTCAAATCGAGACGAAAAATCAAGTAGATCCCACACAGTTTATTATAACCAACCGTGTGAGATGCAGCACAAAATATCTTGGTGCGACGGCTACAGTCCACAGACCATTCTGAATAAGGGACCGTGTCTGATGACAGTTTGCGCGCCAGTTTTTTCGCTGAAGCGATTCCAAATTTCCGGCTCTCGTAGAAATATCTACCTCCCTGCCCCCTCCCCCTTACCAAAAGCCACATTTCCCCTGTTTACGCCTTCCTTTCCAAGTTGAACAGTTCACTCCTTGCTTGCAGCGCCGCCTCCTCGTCGGCGACCCTCCTTCATGCTGCTCAGCCTCGCCTACCCAGGCAGGTAATCCACACCCGACTCCCATCCTCCTCCTCCTTCCACATCCCACATGCCCCGACCGCCGGTGCGAGCGCAAAACCTTCCACCCAAATCACCGACCCCTCCACCAAATAAGCGCCGGCCTAGGCCATGGTGCACGCAGTATAGCTAGGATCTCAAGGAGAATTTGCCAGCGGAGAAGCAAATCGCGGCCGCACGCGTGGATGAGGTCACGATGGCTGCCATTCGTGCCGAACCCCGGATCTTGGAGGAGTGCTCGCCGTCTAGGCCACCGTTGACGCCTCGAGCGCCAATGCCGTGACGCGGTTGGCTGCTTTAAATGATAGTTCGTGGCGTTTTCTCGAGGCCACTGTCGGTGCCTTCGACGAAGACTACGAGGTGTTTTCTCAGCCTGCACGTGCTTACCTGATCTCGAGAGCTAGCAGGTTGTTGCCCGGTGCGGCTCAGGCAACTCACCACTACAACGGGGCCACCCACAATACGGAGGCCTCGCCCTCTTCCATGTCCAAGGAGCCAATCGTCATCGATATCTCCGACAATCAGGAGTAACTTGTCTTATTATCTCACTATAAGGACCCATGTTCAGTTTGCTAGCTACTGCCTTCCCTTAACAAATTCTAGTGAATTGTGTTATCTACTTTTACCATGCAGTCTTTTGCTACAGTGTATATGTTCTATATGTCGTGCAATGTGGTGTTCAGTTAACTGCTTGGTTCAATTCTGCAAATGTGACGTTCAATTCTTCAGGGTGCAATATTTCCAAGTTGTTAAGCATGCTTGGTTTGCTTAACTATCTGATCTTCTATTACAAGTATGTTATATTGTGCAATGTGGTGCTCAGTTAACGTTTGGTTCATGTTTGTGGTGTTTAGTCAACTGCTTGGTTCAATTCTGTAATGTGATGTTAAATTGTTGTGGCTGCATTCTGTTATTCTATACCATGTGAGAAATAAATCGAATTTGGCTGCACTTAATACATGAGAAACATATGCAAGTGTTATGTTTCCTAGTTCTTAATCATGCTTGGTTTGGATAAATGGGTTTTCCGTGGGGCTTGAACTAATCTGATGAATCTGCAATGTGCTTATTTTTCATCAACATATTTTACTGATAACATGCGAACCCTTACTTAACCCGATGACTAACTACCTTATATGTGTTGCAGGGAAACAATGGGAAGCACTGAGGTTTACAAGATGGTACTAACTATTATACCTTGCCTTTTTATTCCTTTGCCCCATTTCCAATATAGAGACGATATTTATGCACATCCTTGTTTTTAGGGTTCACTGATGATTACCTCTCAAACCACCTCTGTGGTCAGGAGGCGAGGAAAGTTTTCATACAACACCCATGGTTCAATATTGAAGTGTTCCTGAAGAGGTCGAAGGATGGACGGTCAATCATCCATAGGCACTGGCATAAAGTTGCAAAGACCTTCAACATGAATGAAGGCTCAATATTCACCTTCCGCTTCAGCAATTTTCCAGATGAGATACCGGTACCTCTTGAGCTTGCGTTGGTTTTCCCTTGAAGAGGAAAGGGTGATGCAGCACTGTAGCGTAAGTATTTCCCTTGGTTTTGAGAACCAAGGTATCAATCCCGTAGGAGACTACACGCAAGTCCCTCGTAGCTGCACAAACAAACAAGAACCTCGCAACCAACACGATAAAGGGGTTGTCAATCCCTTCACGGTCACTTACGAAAGTGAGATCTAATAAAAATAATAGGATAAATATTTTTGGTATTTTTGTTGTATAGATTGGAAAATAAAGATTGCAAAATAGAAATAGAAGGTTGATATGAAAATAATATGATGGAAGGTAGACCCGGGGGCCATAGGTTTCACTAGTGGCTTCTCTCAAGATAGCAAATTCTATGGTGGGTGAACAAATTACTGTCGAGCAATTGATAGAAAAGCGCATGGTTATGAGAATATCTAGGCTTGATCATGTATATAGGCATCACGTCCGCGACAAGTAGACCTAAACGATTCTACATCTACTACTATTACTCCACACATCGACCGCTATCCAGCATGCATCTAGAGTATTAAGTTGATAAGAACAGAGTAACGCATTAGGCAAGATGACATGATGTAGAGGGATAAACCCAAGCAATATGATATAAACCCCATCTTTTTATCCTTGATGGCAACAATACAATATGTGCCTTGCCGCCCCTGCTGTCACTGGGAAAGGACACCGCAAGATTGAACCCAAAGCTAAGCACTTCTCCCATTGCAAGAAAGATCAATCTAGCAGGCCAAACCACTGATAATTCGAAGAGACTTGCAAAGATATTTGAATTATGCATAAAAGATTTCAGAGAAGAATAAAATATTGTTCATAGATAATCTTGATAGTAAACCCACAATTCATCGGATCTCGACAAACACACTGCAAAAAGAATTACATTGAATATATCTCCAAGAGAATCGAGGAGAACTTTGTATTGAGATCCAAAGAGAGAGAAGAAGCCATCTAGTTAATAACTATGGACCCGAAGGTCTATGGTAAACTACTCACACATCATCGGAGAGGCTATGGTGTTGATGTAGAAGCCCCCCGTGATCGGTTCCCCCTCCGGCAGAGCACCGGAAAAGGCCCCAAGATGGGATCTCACGAGTATAGAAGGTTGCGGCAGTGGAAATAGGGTTTCGTGGTGCTCCTGGATGTTTTCGGGGTATATGGGTATATATAGGAGGAAGAAGTACATCGGTGGAGCTGCAAGGGGCCCACGAGGGTGGGGGCGCGCCTACCCCCCTAGGCGCGCCCTCCTGCCTCGTGGCCTCCTCGCTTCTTTCTTCACGTCCACTCCAAGTCTCCTGGATCACGTTTGTTCCAAAAATAACTCTCCCCAAGGTTTCATTCTGTTTGGATTCCGTTTGATATTCCTTTTCTGCGAAACACTGAAATTGACAAAAAACAGCAATTTTCACTGGGCCTTTGGTTAATAGGTTGGTCCCAAAAATAATATAAAAATGTATATTAAAGCCCATTAAACATCCAAAACAGATAATATAATAGCATGGAACAATCAAAAATTATAGATATGTTGGAGACGTATCAAGCATCCCCAAGTATAATTACTGCTCGTCCTTGAGTAGGTAAATGATAAAAACGGAATTTTTGATGTGGAATTCTACCTAGCATAATTCTTAATGTAATTTTCTTTATTGTGGCATGAATGTTCAGATCTGAAAGATCAAGACGAAATTTTAATATTGACATAAAAATAATAATAATTCAAGCATACTAGCAAAGCAATCATGTCTTCTCAAAATAACATGGCCAAAGAAAGTTACCCATACAAAATCATATAGTCTGGCTATGCTCCATCTTCACCACACAAAATATTTAAATCATGCACAACCCCGATGACAAGCGAAGAAATTGTTTCATACTTTTGATGTTCTCAAACTTTTTCAATCTTCACGCAATACATGAACGTGAGCCATGGACATAGCACTATAGGTGGAATAGAATGGTGGTTGTCGAGAAGACAAAAAGGAGAAGATAGTCTCACATCAACTAGGCATATCAACGGGCTATGGAGATGCCCATCAATATATATCAATGTGAGTGAGTAGGGATTGCCATGCAGTGTATGCACTAGAGCTATAAGTGTATGAAAGCTCAACAAAAGAACTAAGTGGGTGTGCATCCAACTCGCTTGCTCACGAAGACCTAGGGAATTTTGAGGAAGCCCATCATTGGAATATACAAGCAAAGTTCTATAATGTAAAATTCCCACTAGTATATGAAAGTGACAACATAGGAGACTCTCTATCATGAAGATCATGCTGCTACTTTGAAGCACAAGTGTGGTAAAAGGACAGTAGCATTGTCCCTTCTCTCTTTTTCTATCATTTTTTCTTTTTCTCTTTTTTTCTTTTTCTTTTTTTTCTTTTCGTCCGGAGTCTCATCCCGACTTGTGGGGTAATCATAGTGTCCATCACATTTTCCTCACATGGGACAATGCTCTAATAATGATGATCATCACACTTCTATTTACTTACAACTTGAAAAATTACAACTCGATACTTAGAACAAAATATGACTCTGTGTGAATGCCTTCGGCGGTGTACCGGGATGTGCAATGACTCATGAGTGACATGTATTAAAGAATTATCAAGGTGGCTTTTCCACAAATACGATGTCAACTACATGATCATGCAAAGCAATATGACAATGATCAAGCGTGTCATAACAAACAGAACGGTGGTAAGTTGCATGGCAATGTATCTCGAAATGGCTATGGAAATGCCATAATAGGTAGGTATGGTGGCTGTTTTGAGGAAGGTATATGGTGGGTTTATGGTACCGGCGAAAGTTGCGCGGTACTAGAGAGGCTAGCAATGGTGGAAGGGTGAGAGTCCGTATAATCCATGGACTCAACATTAGTCATAAAGAACTCACATACTTATTGCAAAAATCTATTAGTTATCAAAACAAAGTACTACGCGCATGCTCCTAGGGGGATAGATTGGTAGGAAAACACCATCCCTCGTCCCCGACCACCACTCATAAGGAAGACAAGCAATAAATAAATCATGCTCCGACTTCTTCACATAACGGTTCACCATACGTGCATGCAACGGGAATCACAAACTTTAGAACAAGTATTTCTTGAATTCACAACTACTCAACTAGCATGACTCTAATATCACCATCTTCATATCTCAAAACAATCATCAAGTATCAAACTTCTCATAGTATTCAATGCACTTTTTATGATAGTTTTTATTATACCCATCTTGGATGCCTATCATATTAGGACTAATTTTATAGCCAAAGAAAATTACCATGTTGTTCTAAAAGACTCTCAAAATGATATAAGTGAAGCATGAGAGATCAATAATTTCTATAAAATAAAACTACCACCATGCTCTTAAAGATATAAGTGAAGCACTAGAGCAAAATTATCTAGCTCAAAAGATATAAGTGAAGCACATAGAGTATTCTAATAAATTCCGATTCATGTGTGTCTCTCCAAAAGGTGTGTACAGCAAGGATGATTGTGGTAAACTAAAAAGCAAATACTCAAATCATACAAGACGCTCCAAGCAAAACACATATCATGTGGTGAATAAAAATATAGCCTCAAGTAAAGTTACCGATAGACGAAGACGAAAGAGAGGATGCCTTCCGGGGCATCCCCAAGCTTAGGCTTTTGGTTGTCCTTGAATTTTACCTTGGGGTGCCTTGGGCATCCCCAAGCTTAGGCTCTTGCCACTCCTTATTCCAAAATCCATCAAATCTTTACCCAAAACCTGAAAACTTCACAACACAAAACTCAACAGAAAATCTCATGAGCTCCGTTAGTATAAGAAAACAAACCACCACTTCAAGGTACTGAAATGAACTCATTCTTTCTTTATATTGGTGTTAAACCTACTGTATTCCAACTTCTCTATGGTTCATACCCCCTGATACTAGCTATAGATTCATCAAAATAAGCAAACAATACACGAAAAATAGATTCTGTCAAAAACAGAATAGTCTGTAGTAATGATGTAGGGTGGAGGCCCTAATAGCCCGATCTTTCACGAAAGGAGCGGATCCCGTGGTAATCACGAAGAACACGGGGAAGAACGGAGAGAGAACACGATAAGAAACACGAGAGGAATCACTAAACCGACACGAATAAGTCACACATGGGCTAGATCCTTGAGTACATACGGAAAGATACACGATCCACGAACAACTAGGGATGGTACAAGGGTAGCCGGTCTTCTCCGTGAGGAGGTCTTGAGTTCTTCCCTAAAAGGGGTCTTGAATCCGCTTGGGGGATCTTCTCCGGTGGAGACTCGAATCTCCGTAGAGAAGACTATCAAGTGGATGAGCAAAGCTCTCTCACAAACATGAGCTAAACATTTGCTAACCCTAAAAATGGGGAGTAGAAGGTCTATTTATGGCCCAAGGGGCGAATGGGTAAGTGAGGGGAAGAAACGGGTACATGGGCCTCGGGCCAAGTCACGCACGCAGGCGGTGGCCGGATGATCCGGGAGTTGGTCCGGATGATCCGGGTCGACGTCCGGATGATCCGGCTATGTTGGAGCAGCTGCGGGAGGGCCGGATGTTCGGGACCTGGTCCGGACGTCTGGGTGTGGCCGGATGATCCGGGCCTGGGTCCGGATGACCCAGCTCTGAGATGATGCCTCGGGTGTCGTTGGGCACATTACCCGGATCGTCCGGGCCGGGGTCCGGATCATCCGGGCTGAGGCCGGATCATCCGGACGGCGGTCCAGATCGTCCCCCCCTCCCCCCCGCCGCCTCAAAGTTGGGAAACCGAAATTGTACGTATTAAACCAGGCTTGGAGTCGGGTACGGTGTTTGATTTGTAATGTAGTTGGTGGCCCATCGAAGTTGTGCATTCGGTATTTAAACACATCACACACCACCGTACCATACATATTTTCAGGCCGCCGCATGTAGTGTATAGGGGATCTTCTGATCGACCACGTCTCCCTTGTGCGGCTTTTTGTGATGACACGCATATCTGTGGGCTCCCCGAGTGTATATATATCATCCCTTTAACCGATAACGAGGGGTATGTGTTGGCCATGAATGGATTCCTCCTAGTTCACGTTAGGGCCGGTCACCGTCACATGTCGCTCAACCAAAGTTCGAGCTCATGCATTGTCAGGATTCCCTCCCACATGCTCGGATTGCTGGGTTCGACCTACATCGTACCCTGCGTATCTCGTCCTTAACTACCTTGCCTTCATGGTTGTTGTCTGTATCGAGAGGTAGGCACCACATCTAAGTTGTACATTATTCTATATTGAAAACACACATCACCCCTTCCCAACGTACATCATTTTGGGTCGCATGCAAGAGGTGTTGGTTTTGTGGTCCCTCTCGTGTGATTTTTATGATGGTTCAATCTATTGTCCCAAGCGGTTTATCGACAACAATAGTTGTCGTTTGACCAAATGATGGATTCATTGGTCCGTCTTACGGCAGGTCATGGCGACGTGCATGTATGACCAAAGTATCATTATGTGCATCCGCCCCAGTGACACGAAGTAGGAGGTGGTGGGCCAACCATCCTAGCTAGCTACGACATTATGTCATTATAGATATATCCAAGGGTGCTTTCGGGTTTGTGAGGCAGGTGCCACCAAAGTTATGCATTGTGTATTTGAAGTTTTAAACATCACACCCAATATTCCTACATATATTTGGCCACTTCCCGGTAGTTCTTGACTTCTGCCCCTCTCATCGATCTTCAACGACGCGCCCAACCATGGGCCCGCGCGGTCAAAGTTGTGCATTGGAATTTTGAACATCACAGACCACCCTTTTCTGATGTAGGGTAGAGACTCTAATCGCCCGATCTTTCACGAAAGAAGCGGATCCCGTGGAAATCACGAAGAACATGGGGAAGAACGGAGAGAGAACACAATAAGACACACGAGAGGAATCACTAAACCGACACGAATAAGTCACACATGGGCTAGATCCTCAAGTACATAAGGAAAGATACACAATCCACGGACAACTAGGGACGATACAAAGGTAGCCGGTCTTCTCCGTGAGGAGGTCTTGAATTCTTCCCTAAAAGGGGTCTTGAATCCGCTTGGGGGATCTTCTCCGGTGGAGGCTCGAATCTCCATAGAGAAGACTACCAAGTGGATGAGTAAAGCTCTCTCACAAACATGAGCTAAACATTTGCTAACCCTAAAAATGGGGAGTAGAAGGTCTATTTATGGCCCAAGGGGCGAATGGGTAAGTGAGGGGACAAAACGGGTACACGGGCCTCGGCCCAAGTCATGCACGCAGGCGGTGGCCGGATGATCCGGGAGTTGGTCCGGATGATCCGGGCTTCGGGTGTTCGGATGATCCGGGTCGACGTCCGGATGATCCGGCTGTGTTGGAGCAGCTGCGGGAGGGTCGGATGTCCGGGACCTGGTCCGAACGTCCGGGTGTGGCCGGATGATTCGGGCATGGGTCCGGATGACCCAGCTCCGAGATGACGCCTCGGGTGTCGCTGGGCACATTACCCGGATCGTCCGGGCCGGGGTCCGGATCATCCGGGCTGAGGACGGATCATCCGGACGGCGGTCCGGATTGTCCGGGCTTCTGCTGACTTAGCCCTTTTTCTTCTCCATCTTCACGTCCATTTTCCTCTTCGGATTCTCCTCGCTCCTGGGCGTCTCCATGGCTAACTCCTTGATACCTGAGTATGCACAATGTCTCCCTTTGAGGTAGTAGCCATGTCTCATGGTCATCGAAGTGGAATTGTGAGAGGAGAGATGTCACCTCGGTCTTGAGAGCTCTTGCACGTGATCGAGTCATGGGTCCACTAGGCACTTGATGAGAGGATGGTACGTCCATGGGGATGACCTTGGGATGCTCCGCATCATCTCCCCTCCCTTGGGAAAGATCCGACCTCGGATCGAAATCCTCATCACCATGGTATGGGGAGAGATCTTTGACGTTGAAGATGTCGCTCACGGAGTACTTGTCACGTGGGATGTCGATCTTGTATGCGTTGTTGTTGTAGCGTGCAAGCACCTTGAATGGTCCATCGACTCGTGGTAGAAGCTTGGACTTGCGTTCGTTGCGAAAGCGTTCCTTGCGAAGGTGTAGCCACACAAGATCTCCAATGTTGAATACCATGTGTTGCTTATTGACGTTGAGCTTGGTCGCGAGTCGTTGTACATGGAGCTCATTGGTGTGCCTTGTATCTTCATGCATCTTCTTGAGGTGAGTGATGCAGGCACTCGCGTCCATTTTTGTGCGCTCGTGTAGTGGTAGAGGTAGATTGTCCAATGGGGACAACGGGTTGAAGCCGTAGACAACCTCGAAGGGGGACTTGCCGGTAGTCGAATGTCTTGCGCGGTTGTAGGCGTACTCGGCGATGGGCAAGCACTCTTCCCACTCCTTGATGTTCTTCTTGATTAGCACGCGAAGAAGGGTGGAGAGCGTGCGGTTTGTCACCTTCGTTTGGCCGTCAGTTCGTGGATTATAGGCCGTGGAGAATAGTAGCTTGATTCCGAGCTTGGCGCATAAGGTCTTCCAAAAGTAACTCAAGAACTTGACGTCGCGGTCCGAGACGATAGTATTTGGCACACCATGTAGATGCAATATTTCCCTACAAAAAAGATTAGCAACATGTGAAGCATCGTCTATCTTGTTACAAGGAATAAAATGTGCCATTTTTGAGAAACGGTCCACAACGACAAATATGGAATCTTTCCCATTTCGAGTCCCAGGCAAACCAAGTACAAAGTCCATGCTAATGTCTTCCCATGGTTGGTATGGAATTGGTAGAGGCATATAGAGGCCATGAGATTGAGCTTTGGACTTAGCTTTGCGACATGTAGAACATCGGTTGGTTAAACGATTGACGTCCCAAAACATCTTGGGCCAAAAGTAGTTCTTCGAGAGCGTGGCGAACGTCTTGTCGCGTCCGAAATGTCCCATTAAGCCTCCTCCATGCGATTCCTGCAAAAGCAACAAATGAAGAGACGAATCGGGGATGCAAAGTTTGTTAGCTCTCATAAGATAGCCATCTTTGGTGTAATAGCGTTCCCAAGATGTATTCGACAAACACTTGGCATAAGGAGTAGCAAAAGTTGCATCATGCTCGTACAAGTCTTTGATATGCTCGAAGCCAATGACATCTAACTCAAGTTGCATGACAAGCATGCATATGCGGGAAAGAGCATCCGCTACGATGTTTTCTTTACCATTGATGTACTTGATGACATAAGGAAAAGACTCAATAAATTCACTCCATTTAGCATGACGCTTGTTCAACTTGGTTTGACCCTTAAGATACTTGAGGGTCTCATGATCGGTATGAATGATAGACTCATGGGGACGAAGGTAATGTTCCCATTCATGCAAAACGCGGACTAAAGCATATAGTTCTTTGTCATAGATGGGGTAATTAAGTTGGGCTCCGGAAAGTTTCTCACTAAAGTAAGCTATGGGGCGCTTCCCTTGCATTAACACACCTCCTATGCCATTACCACTAGCATCGCAATGAATCTCAAAAGGTTTGTCAAAGTTGGGTAAGGCAAGCACGGGAGCATGAGTAAGCAAGTTCTTAAGCTCATTTAAAGCGGTATCTTGGGATGGTCCCCAAACAAATGGTGCATTCTTCTTGCTCAAAAAATGCAAAGGCGAAGCAATGGTGCTAAAATCCTTCACAAAGCGACAATAGAAACCCACAAGGCCAAGGAAACTACGCACTTGATGCAAGTTTGTTGGTTGCGGCCAAGTCTTAATAGCGTTGATCTTGGACTCATCAACATGAACACCCTTAGAAGAAACAACAAAACCCAAGAAAACGAGCTTATCAACACCAAAAAGGCATTTCTCCATATTAGCATAGAGGCGCTCTTTTCTAAGAGTTTGCAAAACGATGCGGACATGGGTGACATGCTCTTTGATAGATTTTCTAAACACAAGAATGTCAACGAAGTAAACCACAACAAATATACCAATGTAAGGGCGAAAGACATGATTCATAAGGCGCATAAAAGTGCCCGGTGCTTCCGAGAGACCCATAGGCATGACTAACCACTCATACAAACCAAACTTGGTTTTGAATGCGGTTTTCCATTCATCACCTTCTTGTATGCGGATTTGATAGTAACCACTCTTAAGGTCAATTTTGGAAAATATAGTGGCACCACTAAGTTCATCTAGCATATCATCTAGGCGTGGAATGGGATATCTATAGCGAACGGTGATAGCATTGATAGGTCTACAATCGGAGCACATGCGAAAGCTACCGTCACGTTTTGGCACAAGAATGACCGGTACGGCACAAGGGCTCAAACTTTCACGCACATGTCCATGGTCTATGAGATGCTTTACCTGCCTTTGTATTTCTTTGGTTTCTTCGGGGTTGACGTGGTAGGGAGCTTTGTTCGGAAGCGGTGCTCCGGGATGTGGTCGATGCGGTGCTCAATGCCTCGGAGTGGAGGTAGTCCCGGAGGCAGCTCATCGGGGAAAACATCTTGGAATTCCTGCAATAAAGAAGATAACACCAAGGGTAGATTGTGAGAGGTGTTAGTTTGTGGTGCCTTGTCCTTGCACAATAAGACATAGTGTAGGACACTCGATGGGCTCTCACACACTTCCCTCATCTCACGTTTGGTGGCAAAGAGAACTAAGTTTTTCTTGTCGCTCGTCGTGGAGGTGTTCGATTTGGGCTTGTGGCTCTCACTCTCTTTTTGGTGGCTCACTCTCTCACTATTCTCTCCATGATGGGTGTTTTGCTTGTCGGCGAGCACTTGGCTTGGAGACATAGGTAGTAGCAGAAACTCCTTTCCTTTCTTCTTGAAGCTATAGTGGTTTGTACGCCCATTGTGGACGACTCCTCTATCGAATTGCCATGGCCGTCCAAGGAGAAGATGACAAACGGTCATTGGAACGACGTCGCACTCCAAGGTGTATTCGTAGGCGCCGATTTTGAAGGAGACTTGTACTCGGTGCTCGACTTGGATTGTGCGGGAGTCACTAAGCCATTGCACTTTGTATGGATGTGGATGCTTCGTCTTGGGCAATTGGAGCTTGGAGCAAAGTTCTTCACTTGCCAGATTATGACAACTTCCTCCATCGATGATGACCTTGACGAATCGTCCATTAATGCCGGCCTTGGTGTGGAATATGTTGCATCTTTGGTCTTCTTCTTGGTGATGTTGGAGGGTCAAGACTTTGGAGACAACAAGTGCGGGACTTGAGTCTTCATCGCAAAAGACTTGTTCTTCTTCATTGTTCACTTGTCGGTGCATGGCGACTTGCTCAAGGGCTTCCATTTCGCCTTCACTCATGGAGTCATAAGTGCCATCGTCGTTGAAGACCATGGTTCGCTTGTTGGTGCACTCATAGGACTTGTGGCCTCGGCCTCCGCAAGTGAAACACTTGAAGGAACTCGTCTTGACGGTCTCATCGGTTGGGGTTGATGATGATGAAGCTCTCGGCTTGAAGTTGCTCGTAGTAGGATGGCTTGTAGTTGATGAAGCTTTCTTAGAAGTCGACTTGTCGATGTTGATTGAAGAAGGCTTTGTAGTCGGTGTTGGAGTCGTTGAAGCTTGGTTGTTGGTGAAGTCGTAGGACTTGGATGAGAACTTGGCATACTTGAAATGATCTTGCACTTGGCGTTCCACTTTGGTAGCTTGGTGCACTATCTCGATGAGATTTCAGTATGGTTGGAAGTCGGCGATCTTCTTGATGGGATGATTGAGTCCATTCAAGAAGCGTGCCATTGTTTGCTCATCATCTTCCGTGACATTGGCTCTTATCATTGCAATCTCCATCTCCTTGTAGTATTCTTCAACACTCTTGGTTCCTTGCTTGAGTTGTTGGAGTTTCTTGAAGAGGTCGCGGTTGTAGTAGGTAGGTACGAAGTGTGCTCTCATGACATCCTTCATTTGTGCCCAAGTAGTGATAGGTGGTTCACCTCTTGCCGTGCGGCGCTCAATGACTTGTTCCCACCAAATGAGCACATAGTCTTGGAACTCAAGGGATGCCATTGCGATCTTCTTCTCTTCTTCATAATTGTGCAAACGGAAGATCTTGTCAACTTTCAATGTCCATGAAAGGTACTCTTCAGGATCGTTGCTTCCGTTGAACTTGGGCATGGTGAACTTGAGCTTGTCGTAGTGTTGCTCTTCATTGTGTTGGGGTCGGGGATGATGACGCCCATGTTGTAGATGATTGTTCAACTCATGGTGCTCTTGGCGCGGAGGGTTGTCAACCTCGTGTTGCTCTTGTCGTGGAGGATTTCCATTGTCTTCATGCTCTCGATGAACTTGATGGTGTTGGCGAGCTTGTGGAGGAGCTTCTCGAGCTCGAGGAGGAACTTGCCGGTGCACACGAGCTTGATAAATCCTCTCGTAGACTTCTTCGCGAAGTGCTTCGGCATGGTCACGAGCTTGTCGGCCTCGGTCAGCTACGGCTCGACTTGAATCGCGTAGAGCTCATTGTGCCTCAAGTTCTTGAGCGTCACGGAGTTGTTGTTCTTGACGTTGTGCCTCGGCATCTTGTGCATTTTGGTGTAGACGCGCGCGTTCTTCCTCTTCATGTTGGCATTGTCATTGCCGTTCTCGTGCTAGCGCAAAGGCTTCTTGGGTTTGACATCATCGGTGGTCTTGCGAGTCGGTGTTGCGTAGAGGATTGAGGCTTGCTTGATGCTCGTTGCGCGCGGCACGCCGAAGAGTGTTCGATACCGGTGTACTTGAGCCGGAGAGGGTAAAGTCGGAGTGGCGACTTGAACGGCTCCTTCTTGAAGTGGAAGAAGAGCAGTTGAGCAACAAAGCGCGAATCTCATCCATCCTTGCGTCATTCTCTTGCTTGTGATCATCGAGCTTGTGGTCGAAGCAGTCCCTTGTACGTTGCTCGGAGAGTCACAATTTGGTGGCGAGGTTGTCAATGTGGTCGCTCATTGCTTGTTGTTCTTGATGCAAAGCACGTTGTGCACCAAAGAGGTGGCTTTTGGTGACGAAGGAGTTCATGTCATCATCTTGCTCCGTGAAGAGTGGGTTGGTAGAAGTACTTGGCCTATCCACCATTCCAAGACAAATGTGAGTGGTAGAAAGAGAAGAACAAATACCAAATGTACCTTGACTGAAGTTGAAAGTGGATCGATGATCACTCCAATGTAGGACAAGGGAATAGCCCAATTGGTACGAATTCTTGCCGGTTTCTCACACCTACACAAGTAAAAGCTTATGGTGGAGCTTGGTTAGGATGGTGGCATAATTTTTGATGTGAATGTAAGCAAGATTCAATACTGTTGGAGAAGATTCACGACTTGTAAATGCAACAAGTAGACCAATAGCAAGATGTGGTACACGGAAACACAACACACGGAAAGATAAATGGGGTCGTGCAACCAAGGGTGAGCCAAAATGTGGAATCCACGAAAATGCTCTTGTTGCACAACACTAGAGAGACGCTAGCACGATTGCACAATAGGCGGATACGAACTTGTGCACAACCTACTAAGCAAAAATGCAACGGCTTCTATCCCAAGTATGATGTTCCGGAGATATGATCCAAGGTGATCGAGTATGATAATCTTAATGTTGTACGATGCTATGGTTCTTGCTTATAAGCTCTTTGCTTATCTTTTCTCTTTGCTTAAAAGCTTGTTTGGCTCTTTGATGTTTGAGCTCTTTTCTCATGCGATGCTTCACGAACCAAGATAGCAATTGTGTATGCGATGACAACTTTGTGACACAAGAGATGATTCCAAGATATGCAACACGATGATAGTATGTATGCTATGGGATGTAAGATCACTAATGTGCACAAGTCATGTTGCCGGCAATAATCAAATTCTAGTCTCGATGGATAAGCTACGCAAAAGTAAGGCTATGGGGTTATCAATCCAAATGGAAAAGAGTATGATGATATCACACTACCAAGATGATACCAATGGGAAATGGATACCACAAGTGTGTAGTCGTTCGTAGTAGTCCTTGGCGAAAATGAGCGGTGGTGATGTTGATGTCGAACCGTCCCTAGGTAGCCGAAACACGAAAGGAAACGGTGAGCCACAACTCAAATTCTCAAAACCAAGTGCGACAAAAAGCATCGGAGTAGGTAGCGGTTAAGTGGTGGTGTGGGTTGGGGTATTGGAAAGGTTTGTGGAGGGGTTTGCAGAAGTTAGGTGGTGGTGGTCGAAGTGGGTATGCGGAGGCGTAGGCGGCGGTGGTCAAAAACTGCAGGAAATGTAGTTTGGTCAAAGGAAGCCGGATGATCCAGGCCAGGAGTCGGATGATCCGGGCGGATCCGGATGATCCGGGCGACCAGACGGATGATCCGGGCGGGTCAACTCGCTCGGGGATGGCTCGGGATGAACTCGAAAACGGCCTCAAATTCGGGGATTTTGCGGATTTTGGAGGGATTTCGAGGTGGAGATGGTGGGGGAAGGCTAGATCCACTTGCAACACAACAAACTCACAGATCAAAACCAACAAAACATCATCAAAACTCACAAATCACAAGAAAAATTTTTGGGGCTATTTTTGTGGGTATTTTCGGATTAGGACGAAAACAACAAAATCAAGCTAGAAAACAAAGAGGGGAGGCTCTGAAATCGTGATCAACCTTGCTCATGATGCCAAGATGATGTGGGGTGGAGGCCCTAATCACCCGATCTTTCACGAAAGGAGCGGATCCCGTGGTAATCACGAAGAACACGGGGAAGAACAGAGAGAGAACACAATAAGAAACACGAGAGGAATCACTAAACCGACACAAATAAGTCACACATGGGCTAGATCCTCGAGTACATAAGGAAAGATACACGATCCACGGACAACTAGGGATGATACAAGGGTAGCCGGTCTTCTCCGTGAGGAGGTCTTGAGTTCTTCCTTAAAAGGGGTCTTGAATCCGCTTGGGGGATCTTCTCTGGTGGAGGCTCAAATCTCCGTAGAGAAGACTATCAAGTGGATGAGCAAAGCTCTCTCACAAACATGAGCTAAACATTTGCTAACCCTAAAAATGGGGAGTAGAAGGTCTATTTTGGCCCAAGGAGCGAATGGGTAAGTGAGGGGACGAAATGGG
Organism: Triticum dicoccoides; assembly: GCF_002162155.2. Classification (NCBI taxonomy): domain Eukaryota; kingdom Viridiplantae; phylum Streptophyta; class Magnoliopsida; order Poales; family Poaceae; genus Triticum; species Triticum dicoccoides. The sequence goes on along the minus strand of NC_041390.1, from coordinate 270,297,710 downwards.
TACACGGGCCTCGGCCCAAGTCACGCACGCAGGCGGTGGCCGGATGATCCGGGAGTTGGTCCGGATGATCCGGGCTTCGGGGGTCCAGATGATCCGGGTCGACGTCCGGATGATCCGGGTCGACGTCCGGATGATTCGGCTGTGTTGGAGCAGCTGCGGGAGGGCCGGATGTCCGGGACCTGGTCCGGACGTCCGGGTGTGGCCGGATGATCCGGGCCTGGGTCCGGATGACCCAGCTCCGAGATGACGCCTCGGGTGTCGCTGGGCACATTACCCGGATCGTCCGGGCCGGGGTCCGGATCATCCGGGCTGAGGCCGGATCATCCGGACGGCGGTCCGGATCATCCGGGCTTCTGCTGACTTAGCTCTTTTTCTTCTCCGTCTTCATGTCCATCTTCCTCTTCGGATTCTCCTCGCTCCTTGGCGTCTCCATGGCTAACTCCTTGATACCTGAGTATGCACAATGTCTCCGTTTGAGGTAGTAGCCATGTCTCATGGTCATCGAAGTGCAATTGTGAGAGGAGAGATGTCACCTCGGTCTCGAGAGCTCTTGCATGTGATCGAGTCATGGGTCCACTAGGCACTTGATGAGACGATGGTAGGTCCATGGGGATGACCTTGGGATGCTCCGCATCAAGTAATCTGTAGGTTTCAAATACTTCTGTAACCCGAAAAATTCTGAAATAAACTTGTGGACATGAGGAATTTTTCTATTAATCATCTGCAAAAAGAATCAACCTAATCGCACTCTCCAATAAAAAATGGCAGTAATCTCGCGAGCACTAAAGTTTCTGTTTTTACAGCAAGATCGCAAAAACTTCCCCCAAGTCTTCCCAAAGGTTCTACTTGGCACAAACACTAATTAAAAGCATAAAACCACATATAAACAGAAGCTAGATGAATTATTTATTACTAAACGGGAACAAAAAGCAATAAACAAAAATAAAGTTGTGTTGCCTCCCAACAAGCGCTATCGTTTAACGCCCCTAGCTAGGCATAAAAACAAGAATAGATCTAAGTATTCTCATCTTTGGTATGCAATCCATAAGTGGCTCTCATAATAGATTCACAAGGTAATTTAGTTTTATTTCTAGGAAAGTATTCCGGGCCTTTCCTTAAGGGAAATTGGAATCTAATGTTTCCTTCTTTCATATCGCACCAATCGTTCTTAGGAAAGGTCTACCAAGAATAATAGGACATGAAGGATTGCAATATATATCAAGAACAATGAAATCTACGGGCACATAATTCCTATTTGTAACAATAAGAACATCATTAATCCTTCCCATAGGTTTCTTAATAGTCGGATCCGCAAGGTGCAAATTTAAAGAACAATCATCAAATTCACGGAAACCTAACACATCACACAAAGTTTTTGGAATCGTGGAAACACTAGCACCCAAATCACATAAACAAAAGCATTCATGCTCTTTAATTTTAATTTTAATAGTAGGTTCCCACTCATCATAAAGTTTTCTAGGGATAGAAACTTCTAATTCAAGCTTTTCATCATAAGATTTCATTAAAGCATCAATGATATGTTTGGTAAAAGCTTTATTTTGATCATAAACATGAGGAGAATTTAGCACGGATTGCAACAAGGAAATACAATCTATCAAAGAGAAATTATCATAATTAAATTCCTTGAAATCCAAAATAGTGGGTTCATTGATATGTAAAGTTTTGGCCTCTTCAATCCCGCTTTTACCAATTTTTGTATCAAGATCTAAGAACTCCGAATCATTGGGACACCTTTTGGCTACAGTTGACTCATCTCCAGTCCCATCATTATCAAGATTCATATTGCAAAATAAAGATTTAATAGGAGACACATCAATCACTTTTAGATCTTCATCCTTATTATCATGAAAACTGGAAGAACACACTTTTATAAAGCAAACCTTTTTAGCACGCATCCTAGCGGTTCTTTCTTTGCACTCATCAATGGAAATTCCCATAGCTTTGAGAGACTCATTGATATCATGCTTAGGTGGAATAGATCTAAGTTTCAAAGAATCAACATCAAGAGAAATTTTATCCACATTCCTAGCCAACTCATCAATATTAGGCAATTTTTCTTCAAGAAAAGCATTGAAATTCTTTTGCGAAATCATAAATTCTTTAACACTAGTCTCAAAATCAGAGGGCATCTTATTAAAATTTCCATAAGAGTTGTTGTAGGAATTACCATAATTATTAGAGGAATTACTAGGAAATGGCCTAGGATTAAAGTTTCCTCTATAAGCGTTGTTACCAAAATTGTTCCTACCAACAAAATTCACATCCATAGATTCATTATTATTCTCAATCAAAGTAGACAAAGGCATATCATTAGGATCAGAAGAAACACTCTTATTAGCAAACAATTTCATAAGTTCATCCATCTTTCCACTCAAAACATTAATTTCTTCTATAGCATGAACCTTTTTACTAGTAGATCTTTCGGCGTGCCTTTGAGAATAATTAACCATAATATTATCTAGGAGTTTAGTCTCCTAAAGTGATTTCCATAAAAGTGCATCCCGCGGCCGAATCTAAAGATTTCTAGAAGCAAAATTCAATCCGGCATAAAAAATTTGTATGATCATCCATAAATTTAATCCATGAGTAGGGCAATTACGTATCATTAATTTCATCCTCTCCCAAGCTTGTGAAACATGCTCATGATCAAGTTGCTTAAAATTCATGATATCGTTTCTAAGAGAGATGATCTTAGCGGGAGGAAAATACTTAGAGATAAAAGCATCTTTGCACTTATTCCATGAATCAATACTATTTTTAGGCAAAGACGAAAACCAAGTTTTAGCACGATCACTAAGCGAAAACGAAAATAGCTTCAATTTAACAATATCATTATCCACATCTTTCTTCTTTTGCATATCACATAAATCAACAAAGTTGTTTAGATGGGTAGCGGCATCTTCACTAGGAAGGCCAGAAAACGGATCTTTCATGACAAGATTCAGCAAAGCAGTATTAATTTCACAAGATTCAGCATCGGTATGAGGAGCAATTGGAGTGCTAATAAAATCATTATTTTTGGTACTGGAGAAGTCACACAATTTAGTATTATCTTGAGCCATCGTGACAGACAATCAATCCAACACACAGGTGGACAAGAGGCAAGCGAAAAGAGACGGGCGGAAAAGAGGCGGACGAAAAAGAAGGCGAATAAAACGGTAAGGGTGAAGTGGGGGAGAGGAAAACGAGAGGCAAATGGCAAATAATGTAATGCGAGGGATAAGAGTTTGTGATGGGTACTTGGTATGTCTTGACTTGTGTGTAGATATCCCTGGCAACAGTGCAAGAAATCCTTCTTGATACCTCTTGAGCATGCGTTGGTTTTCCCTTGAAGAGGAAAGGGTCATGCAGCACAGTAGCGTATGTATTTCCCTCAGTTTTGAGAACCAAGGTATCAATCCAGTAGGAGACTACACGCAAGTCCCTCATACCTGCACAAACAAACAAGAACCTCGCAATCAACATGATAAAGGGGTTGTCAATCCCTTCACGGTCACTTACGAAAGTGAGATCTGATAAAAATAATAAGATAAATATTTCTGGTATTTTTGTTGTATAGATTGGAAAATAGAAATGGCAAGTTGATAGGAAAATAATATGATGGAAGATAGACCTGGGGGCCATAGGTTTCACTAGTGGCTTCTCTCAAGATAGCAAATTCTACGGTGGATGAACAAATTACTGTCAAGCAATTGATAGAAAAGCGCATAGTTATGAGAATATCTAGGCATGATCATGTATATAGGCATCACGTCCGCGACAAGTATACCAAAACGATTATGCATCTACTACTATTACTCCACACATAGACCGCTATCCAGCATGCATCTAGAGTATTAAGTTCATAAGAACAGAGTAACGCATTAAGCAAGATGACATGATGTAGATGGATAAACTCAAGCAATATGATAAAAACCATCTTTTTATCCTCGATGTCAACAATACAATACGTTCCTTGCTGACCCTGCTGTCACTGGGAAAGGACACCGCAAGATTGAACCCAAAGCTAAGCACTTCTGCCATTGCAAGAAAGATCAATCTAGTAGGCCAAACCAAACTGATAATTCGAAGAGACTTGCAAAGATATTTAAATCATGCATAAAAGATTTCAGAGAAGAATCAAATATTGTTCATAGATAATCTTGATCATAAACCCACAATTCATCAGATCTCGACAAACACACCGCAAAAAGAATTACATCGAATACATCTCCAAGAGAATTGAGAAGAACTTTGTATTGAGATCCAAAGAGAGAGAAGAATCCATCTAGCTAATAACTATGGACCCGAAGGTCTGTGGTAAACTACTCACACATCATCGGATAGGCTATGGTGTTGATGTAGAAGCCCTCCGTGATCGATTCCCCCTCCGGCAGAGCGTCGGAAAAGGCCCCAAGATGAGATCTCATAGGTACAAAAGGTTTCTGCGGTGGAAATAGGGTTTCGTGGTGCTCCTAGATGTTTTCGGGGTATATGGGTATATATAGGAGGAAGAAGTATGTCGGTGGAGCTGCGAGGGGCCCACGAGGGTGGGGGCGCGCCTACCCCCTGGGCACGCCCTCCTGCCTCGTGGCCTCCTCACTTCTTTCTTGACGTCCACTTCAAGTCTCCTGGATCACGTTTGTTCCAAAAATAACTCTCCCCAAGGTTTCATTCCGTTTGGATTCCGTTTGATATTCAGTTTTTCTGCGAAACACTGAAATTGGCAAAAAAACAGCAATTTTCATTGGGCCTTTGGTTAATAGGTTAGTCCCAAAAATAATATAAAAATGTATATTAAAGCCCATTAAACATCCAAAACAGATAATATAATAGCATGGAATAATCAAAAATTATAGATACGTTGGAGACGTATCAGATACATCTTTCTATATACCGTCTATGATGCTAATTTCGAAAGGTTCTAGATGTTGCATGTGAAACTTGCTGCTGGTGGAGTTGTGTAATGGGGTAGGTGAGTGCTGAAGCTCTATCATGTTGTACTCCGATGGATTTCAATTATGAAATCATGCTTCCTTAATATGGAGATGAAATATATTATGTCCATGATATGAATGTCAATTAGAATAGTAAATGGATTATTAATAATAGGGCAATTAGC
>NC_041390.1:270279012-270292436 GCF_002162155.2 Triticum dicoccoides | reverse complement strand
TTGCTAATTGGCCAATTAGCTTGCTAATTGGGTTTTTCTATTGCAAATAGTTAATGACAAAACACCGTGGGCGATGACCTCAGGCGACACACAAAGTTTCTAGGAATAAACCGTGTTTGATCAATGAACAATCACACACGACATTATCTTGAAAACTGTTTGCGTTACGTCACTTTAGGCAAACATTTTCCTTGGAGTGACTATGTGGGATGTATATACGAACTGAAACGTTTAGCGGTGACTGACTGTGTGGGATGTACTTACGACCGGAAATGATTTCGCCTGTATAATTGTATTTTTAGCACTATTGTACGTATACTATATTTGAGTGCTCGTCGGTCGCACACGACCTCATTTTGTCGAGCGTGTGTGCCAGGAGGGCATATTCCCGACGGTTTCTGGGTCGTGTGGGAAGGACCCCCTATCACCCACACTCACTTGGCGACGGTTCCGAATGCCGTCGTGGAAATGGGTTAAAAACCGTTTGTTTAGCACCGACGCATACCATTGTAAGCACTTGTTCCTCCAATCACTCCAAACCAAGGTATCGAGCAGTAGAACCTACAACAGTTACTCTCTTTTTGCACTTATGAGGGACGTGAAAACTTCAGTTTAAAATCACTTCAATCTTGTGAGATTTTAAAACGAAAATTCAGGTCTCGAACCAGGCAAAAGGGACACTATAGGCAACAAGTGACGAGCACCATGTGCCGACAGGAGCAGCGGGGGACTTCGGGCTCAAGGCGAACAATAGAGGAATAGAGCCAAAATAAAGCAGTGGAGTAGTAGAGGATTGGAGTTGTGGATCAACTCGAGAGGAGCGGGGGAGCAGCAAAGGATTGGAGCTGTGGATCAATTTGAGAAGGACACCAAAGCTGTGGCGGATGGCATAGCAGCGGCTAACCTCGGGCTCTCAATTGGAGCGAAGGAAGGCGGACGGTGGATAGTTTGGTACTTTTTCCAAGTGACAAATATATCGGAACGGAGGGAGTAGTATGTTCCTCGTGCAACCGCTGCCTTATCTTCTTCCTCCACTTCGATCTCCTTTCTTTCTCGATCTAGCTCCCACTCAACCCATGGCCAACATCTCCCCTATCACTACCGAACAAGATCGACAGGGGAGCAGCACGGTGTTGCGCCGCCTTTGGCCCCGCCTTCTTTGCGCCGCACTGAATCTACTCATTGTGGTAGCCTGCTGGTCGAGCGCACATTTTGGGCGTGTTAGGGCCCGAAGAGTATATGGAGGAATTACTAAGAATTTCTATGGAAAATTGAGACGGATCTCGTATGAGTATGAGGAACTCTAGGGTTCCAGTATATTAGCCATGACAGCGATAAGGGAAAATCATCCAAAAAGCATATTCTCTCTAGCCACAACCCGACTAGTTATAGGGGAGGGTTTAACCCAAATGGGAAAACAGTAACTCTCAGCTCACACACTGTTATAACGGTAATAACAATCGACGGCTGTGATGAGTCGATAGCCACTGACCAATCCTAGCCGTTGGATAACTGAATCGTTACCTATTACTTACTGAATCTAAGACAACTATATATGAGGGCCTGACATTGCTCCCCTCTTAAGACACAACGTGTCCTCACGTTGTCTGTTCTGCGGTGCGCCAAGCTTGAGTTGTCTCCTTGAAGAACTCAGGGAAAGTGTATTTGATGAAATCTGCATCTTCCCATGTTGCTTTCTCTGGGGATAAGTTTTGCCACTGAATGAACCACTGGCATGTTGTGTCTGGGCACTTGTCGAACTTGCAAAACAACTGATGGTCTAGTTTTTATAGTGCCATCTTCATTTACCGTTGGAAGATGAGGGCTAGGAATAGATTTAGGACCAATGTGCTTCTTGAGTTGGCTCACATGAAACACTGGGTGTATCTTGACTTCACCTAAGAACTGTAACTTATATGCATATTTGCTAATTTTTTCTGACTTATCGTGAATGGTCCATAGTACTTGTTTTGGAGTTTAAGAGCTCCTCTGAACCCAAAAGCAGCCAGCCTGTATGGTGCCATTTTCAGATAGACCAAGTCCCCCACCTCAAATGTTCTTTCCACTCTTTTCATATCAACATAGTGCTTCATTTTGTGTTGTGCCTTATGCAAATTTTCCTTGATTTGCTCCAACATTTGTTGTTTGGAACAAAGGAATTCTTGAGCTTCTATGTCCTCTGGAACAGGAATTGCTAGCTCACTAATTAAAGGAGGTGGAAAACCATATAGAGCTTGGAAGGGGGACATCTTCAAAGCAGTATGATATGTGGAGTTGTACTAGTATTCAGCAAGAGGTAACCAAGACATACACTTCTTGGGTTCATTTGTGATCATACACCTTAGGTATGTCTCCAAACACTGGTTGACTCATTCTGTCTGGCCATCAGTTTGAGGATGGTATGATGTGCTATACCTCAATTCCACTTTCAATGCATTGTAGATATCTCCCCATAGTTTACTTGTGAAGATTATGTCTCTGTCTGATATGATCAACTTAGGAGGTCCATGCAACCTAATGATCTGGTCCACAAATGCTTGAGCAACAGTGAGGACAGAGTATGGATGAGACAGTGGAATAAAGTGAGAATAGTTAGGCCTCGTTTGGTTCACAGGGTAGAAAAATCATAGGGATAGGGAAGTCATAGGAAATGAGATGACATGCATCTCAAATCCCGTTCATATGAATAGAACAGGAGATGCCCTTTGATTCACATCATAGGATTTTTTCCATTGAGTCTAGGCTAATGTTTATTTTCCTATGAAATGTGGAGGATAGGAAGAATTCCTCCATACGAATAGGATTTCATTCCTACAAACCAAAGGGCTCTAAAGGAACTTTCCTTATAGAAATCCTATCCTATGAAAATCCTACAAAATTCCTCCAAACCAAAGGAGGTCTTAGTAAACATATCCACTACCACCATTATGACTTCTTTTCCTTGGGAATTTGGCAACCCTTCAATAAAGTCCATTGTAACATGCTGCCAAGCCATGTCAGTCACGGGTAGGGGGTCCAATAGGCCAGGTTGCAGGCAGTGTTCATGTTTTGCTCTCTGGCAAATAGGACATGCAGCAATGAATTGTTCTACCTCTTGCTTGAGACCAGGCCAGTAGAATATGTTTTTAATCCTCTAGTATGTTGCTCTCACTCCTGAGTGTCCTCCCACAGGTGAATTATGCAATGCTTGAATAAATTTAGTTCTCAATGCAGCATTATTTCCAACCAATATCTTGCCCTTGTATCTGATAATTCCAATCATGAATGGTGTAATCTGAATTAGCAGAAGGTTGTTGCAGCAGCAGTTGTTCCATTAACTGTTGAGACATTGGGTCCTGCTGGTAACTGGAAATGAGATCTTCTGCCCACACAGGTGTGACAGCAGACATAGCTAAGCAACTTGGGAGTAGTCTGGATAGAGCATCTGCTACTCTGTTTTCACTTCCTTTTTTGTACTGAATTTTGAAATTAAATTCCAGAAGCTTCATCATTAGTTTATGTTGTACTCCTTCAGTAATCTTCTGATCAGTAATGAATTTGAATGACTGCTGATCTGTTTTAATGATTAGCTCATTTCCTAGGAGGTAATGCCTCCATTTCTTGAGTGCTTCCAAGATAGCAAGATCTTCTTTTTCATATGTTGATAAGGCTGCATTTCTAGGGTATATAGAACTATAGTATGCAAGTGGTCTGTCCTTGCTGCATTAGAACTGCTCCTATGCCTTTTCCTGAGGCATCTGTTTCCAATACAAATGGGAGAGAAAATTTTGGCAATGCCAATACAGGAGATGTGGTTAGGGCTTGTTGAAGTGGTGCAAATGCTTGGTCGTGTTCTTGTTTCCATAAGAAGTGCCCTTTCTTGAGAAGATCATGTAGTGGTCTACAAATCATGCCATAACCTTTGATGTATCTTCTATAATACCCAGCTAGGCCCAAGAAACTTCTCAACTTTGTAACAAAATCTGATGTTGGCCATTCAGCAATAGCAACTATCTTCTTAGGATCAGTTGCTACCCCTTTTTCAGATATGATGTGTCCCAGATATTCTACTTGTTGCACAACAAAGACACACTTGGACATTTTTGCAAACAGCTGGTGCTCTTTCGGTAATTGCAGCACTATTTGTAAATGTTCTTTGTGTTCCTGGAGACTTTTGCTGTAAATTAATATATCATCAAAGAAAACCAGCACAAATTTCTTGAGATATGGACCAAAGATACTGTTCATCAGTGCCTGAAATGTTCCTGGAGCATTTGATAGACTAAAAGGCATCACTAGATATTCAAAAAGGCCCAAATAAGTTCTGAATGCAGTTTTCTGTATATCTTCAGGATGCATTCTTATTTGGTGATATCCAGACCTGAGATCAATTTTTGAGAAGTATTTTGCTCCATGTAATTCATCTAAGAGATCTTCAATCACTGGTATGGGAAATTTGTTCTTCACTGTCAGAGAATTGAGTTTTCTAAAGTCAGTGCAAAGTCTCATTGAGCTATCTTTCTTCTTAACCAGCAAAACTGGAGCTGCATACAGACTCTGACTATGTCTGATGAGATGTGCAGCTAGTAACTTCTTGATTTGATCTTCCATTTCTTGTTTCTGATGTTGGGGAACTCTATATGGTCTCACATGAGGAGGGGCTGCACCAGGGACTAGTGGAATAGTGTGGTCTAAAGCTCTTTTAGGTGGTAGTGCCTTGGGTTCCTCAAAAAGATCATCATACTGCAATAGCAGCTTTTGGATTTGAGGAGGTGTTGGTGTTCCTTCAGGTGCTTCCATCAGTATGTTATGCACTTGTAGCAAGAACCCTTCCACCCCTTTATCTAGCAACTTGTTCATTTCCTCAGCTGGCACTTCTTTGACATTGTCAGAGTTGTTGAAAACTGCAGTAGTTACAGTTTGTTTCCCCTCCTTGGTGAAACTGAATGTTTTCTCGGGAATATTGAATGAAACATGGCTAACCACAGTCATCCAATCATATCCCAGAATAACATCATGACTTGGCAGTGTTAATACTCTAAAATTGTGAGTAAGTTTCCACTTTGCCATTCGAAATTCACAATTTGGAACCACTATAGCAGACAGTAATTCCCCCCCTCCTACTGCTATTGTGCTTTCCCTGACAGGTAGCAGCTGGCAGTTTTCCTTAATAGCAAAGTCTTGGTTAATGAAAGAAGATGTACTGTCAGAATCAAGTAAAGCTACTGCTCTCTTGCCATTGATATAGATGATAGCAGTAGGAGTTGGAACTGCCAATTGATGACCAATTGCATGAGCAGAAATAAACATTGCTTGTCTCTGTTCTGCTGATAGAACTGGTTAAATACAGGTGTGTGTGCCCTTTCTCTAGCAGTCACAGGAGTTCCTATTGTACTAGCATTATCATTTCTTCCTTGCTGAACAAAACCTGGAGGTACTGTGTTTCTGTTCGTTCTGATTGGAGGCAAGTTCTGCAGTTGTACGTCCTCCAATTGTTTAGACTTCTCTTTCTTTGCTGCCAATTGTTTCCTCAATTTCTCTATTCTCTCTTCCTGCTCTTGTATGTATTTCTGACGCAATGTAGGAGATCGAACCACAGGTGCAGAACTGGAAGGATTATCCTGTTGGTGCTCTGGGTGAGATGATTTGACCAGCGTTTGCAGGACATTACTGATAGCTAACAACTGCTTGCTCGGGGCTAGAACCACTTCCTCTACTGTTCCCACTGTTGTCGAGATTTGGCCTTGTTTAGCCCCAATTACCTGGACTTCCCCTTGCAGTTTAGATACCTGACTCCGCATCTGGATGTTGTCTTGCTGCATAGCCCCGAAATCATCTCGCAAGGTTAGGACCTCTTGAAGATCCGCATCATCGATCGCTTTAGAGCGCCCCATCACCCGATCTGAAGCGAGAGGTAGGAATTTTACCACTTGAGGACCAGCAACCTGAATCTCACCTCAGATCCTGCCACTACCGCGATCCATGCCTCCCTAACACACGGATCGAAGCTGGAACGCGGAATTTTACCGATCGAGCGATGTGCTCGAACAACCGCTCCCGCTCGGCCGATCTGTGTCCGAATGATCGTCGCCGCCAACTCCACCTGACCGCGCCCCGCCATCAACTCCGCCAAAATTCACCCCGTCGTTGCTGAAGGAGAAGAGAGGGTGGGATTTTTCGCTTGGAGAAAAAAATCTGCTTTTGCGCGTGATTCTGCCGAAGAATGAAGGCTCTGATTACCAATTTGTTAGGACCCGAAGAGTATATGGAGGAATTACTAAGAATTTCTATGGAAAATTGAGACGGATCTCGTATGAGTATGAGGAACTCTAGGGTTCCAGTATAATAGCCATGACGAAAATAAGGGAAAATCATCCAAAAAGCATATTCTCTTTAGCCACAACCCGGCTAGTTACAGGGGAGGGTTTAACCCAAATGGGAAAACAGTAACTCTCAGCTCACACACTGTTACAACGGTAATAACAATCGACAGCTGTGATGAGTCGATAGCCACTGACCGATCCTAGCCGTTGGATAACTGAATCGTTACCTGTGACTTACTGAATCTAAGACAGCTATATATCAGGGCCTGACAGGGCGCCACCTCCACCCTGTTTCTTCTGACTTGCGCCGCCCGTCGCGCCCAGCCTAGGATCGGCGTCGCATCATCTCCACGGATGCCTCCCCGGCGCTGCAGTGCCTTCATGCCTCTAAGCGGGCTTGGCAGCAGCGCGCGTGGCGGAAGAGGGCACCGGCAGCTGCGAGGAGGATTGAACAAGGGAAGCCGGAGATCTGGGAGCGATGGCATGACGGTTGACCTTACCTGCAACCTCTTGTGCCAATCTCCCCCCTGCCAGCGCCGCCCGGTCGAATCATTCACTTCTCGTGGCTCATCTCTCATGTTAATGTGTTTAGTATGTGATCTGATGCACTCAAAGATTCTATGTGTTTTCATGATGGAATTCGTCATTTGTTTTCATTCTTGAATTGTGTTGTTTTCTATCATTTGGAGAACCCATGGAAATTAAGAGCGTGTTCGGATTCACTCCGCTCCACAGCTCTGCTCTAGGAGCGGGCCGAGCGGTGCCGAACGCTACTACTCCGCAGAGTCAGAAGAGCTGAGCGGAGCAGACTGTAGTTCAATCCGGCGGAGTCGTTGAAACCGAGCTCCGCGTGCCACTCCCTGGCCTCCCGCGCAAAACTTCCAGGTTCGCTTGATCCAATTTTATCGCTAGCGCGCAGCAACTACCTGAACCTCACACCCCGTCGTGTAGGGAGTGGAGTTAGTTAACGAACGTGGTAGCTACTCCCGATTTTTTGGGCCGGAGCCAATAATCCAGGAGCAGGGAGCGGAGTCAAGGATTCAAAGGAGTGGAGGAGATCCGAACACGCCCTAACTTCCACATGAATCTAATTCTGCCATGTTCTCTCAACCGTTGCCTGATGGCCATCTTATGTTTGGTGGCTTGGGGGAGTAGGCTTAGTTTTCTTAATCAGTTTTGGATTTCTCAAATTTTGGTGTGTGCATTTGGGCTTATGGAGTTAGCCATTTTGGTTGGTCTATTTTGATTACTGCAGGACTGGTTGTTATAGAGTTGGAGCAGAGGGGTTGAGCAACTACTGAGCTTATTGTAATCACAGCTGAGTGATAAGATTCTAGAATTGGCTCTCCTTTAGTCTGTAGTAGTTTTGTACTTCAAAAAAACATGGACGGCTTACTATGATAGGCAATACTAATAATATTTGTACAAAATATTGTACAACTCTGGTCATGCTTTTCTAAAATGTTTATATCTAACTTTACATTATAATCAGGTTAAAAAAATTCTATGTACAAGCTAGAATTCTATCCATGTCATCCCTAATATTCTGTTGTCTCTTCCGGCTCAAATGCTTGGCATCCAAAAGAGCAAAATAGCCACAATACTGCAGACCCGTGGATCCTTCTCTGTATCTAAATATAAGCACTGCCATCCAGTTAAGAACAGTGCTATTCTCCTTCTTAAATGGAAATAAATAAATGGCACCTTCTAAAGGTTGTGTTAAAGATTTTTTTCTCTGTCCTTCTAAATTAGTTGTTGAATTCTCTACCTAATTGTTATGCATCCCTGCATATGATATTTAGGATTGGACTGGCAAGCGGACGCAAGAAGATCCTCTCTGTGTTTACATTCTTATATCTATATTTTCTATGCGGCCAGTCTGCTATTTCTTATGCAAATCAATTCTGTCAAACATACTATTAAAGCTTCTTAATTGGGTGCTAAAACTTCGCAAATGCTTGGTACTAAATTTTCTGGAACTGAAACTGCATAACAGTTTAGATATGGTTTCCCTCTTGCCTTTTCATTTGCCAATGAGTTGCAAGAGTCAACTTGGCTCCTACTTTCTGTCTTTGGATCACTTACTTCTAATTGTTTAGAAAAAGAAACTTGCATGTTGGATCTGAATGGAAATAAGTTTTTAAATGTACACCCCAATTAAGCAGCAGACTAATTAGTCTGTGAGATACAATTTCTTTTTTGAAATTTTGTGAGATACATTTTAACTTGTAGTGCTTCTTTATTTTTCTCACCTTCATTATTTGATGAAAAATTATGTTATTTTATTTTTGCCAGGCCAGGATTGTCTATTCATACATTAAGCTATATACCCCCTCTGTAAACTAATATAAGAGCGTTTAGATCACTATTTTAGTAATACAAATGCTCTTATATTAGATTATGGAGGGAGTAAATGTTTAGTTTCTTATTTTTGTTATTCCTTATGGGTGGTACAAATGGCAAAGTGGCGGCCTTTCTTTTACATGGGTTTCTAATACGACAAGTTCAGCAATGACTCAACTGGCATTTTGATGTTTGTGGCTATAATTTCCGAAATTAAAGTTTACAAACAAATATATTTCTACTGCATATGTCAACAGGTTTGGGGAAGATGTGCGTGCAATGGTACTTATAGTTATTTCTACTTAAAGACCAATGCGGTCTCTTCCATGCACTTAGTCACTTTTTGTTTCCAATATCTAAATCAATTTTATAAACAAGTAACGATCAGGTTCGTGGAAGAGGTGTGTAGAATCCTCGCCTACAACTTTGCCTGCTTAAGCAAATCTATATCAGATTTCCTTATGCCCAGTTTTCTTCTTATGTCCAGTATCTGGCTTCAGTGTACAACCATGAGCCTTTTCTTCTTATGCACAAAAGGAAAAAATCATTGAAGATTTTACCATGAAAAAAATTGAGAGCTATGTTTTCTTGCGCACTCATAGATCATATTTTCATCTGTTGTTTAATACTCCCTCCATTCCATAATGTAGTGTGCCCACGCTTTTCGAGATTTAACTTTGACCATACATTTAACCAACATGGGCGACTGCGGCAGGAGCAAGACAGATACCTTTGAATTTGTATTAGGAAGAAGTTTTCGAAGGATAATTTTTCAGTAAAATGATTTATGTATTATTGGTCTAATTTATGGTCAAAGTTGAATCTCGAGAGCGCACTACATTATGGAATGGAGGGAGTACCTTATTTTGACACCCCCACCCAAGCCACCAGCACATGATCCAGAATTGTGATCGTATGATTGTAATTTTCACGTCTATGGCGGGGGATGCAGGTTCAGTAGAGTACTATTTCCAATGGTTATGAGCATATCCTAATTAATCAGATAGATCTTTTGGCTGCATCAAATTGGAGTTTTGGTTTTGTAATCCACCTTCCTTCCATTATGAAGGCATAATATTTTCTTATCACGTCATACTGCACTACAAATGGTTAAAACCCGCTGCCGATTAGAGAAACAAGAATAATGGTGCAAACTTCAGATAGGCATAGTTCTTCATCACTGTGCATTTTACTGGTCTAAGAGTTGGAGCAAAATTTAATGGCCTTGGTTTGGCTCGAATGCGTACTTCTTTTGGCAAATGTCAAGTAGCAGTCTCTGTTCTCTAGCTATGCTGCACTATCTAAGACTTCTCTATTTGACTAGACTTCTCTTTTCTTCTCAGGAAGTGAACTCAGGCTAGAGGCTTCGTTGGTGGTTGCACTCTTCAGAGCGTCTTCATGCACTTCATATATGTGAAGAAGAATTTCAAAAGTTATAATATCCTCACAGGAACACAACTGTATGAAACAAACAGTTGGTTCGCACTTCTTGAAACAGGGTAACTTCGGAATATGCAGATTGATCTTACATATTTAGAGATCACCATACTTTCAAGCAAGTTATATACACTCGAGTAGTTGCTTATTTCGACCGAAGTAAAACTTATGATTATTTTATCATTCATGGTTCTGTCAAGTCTGTATCATTTATCTTGAACAAATTGAAGGAGCAATCTAGGATACAGTGTTCTCATGGACAAAATCAGGGTAAATCCATTAACAGAACTACTACAAATAACGTAAGCAACAGATGCCTGTGAGATGATAGGGAGGTGGAAATTGTATCGTATGATGAAAGAGACTAAATGATGCTTCAGTCAATGAACCGTATGATGTTTTGAACATTATGAAGTTGGGGCTTTAAAATCCTCCAAATTTCTAAATAGCTTGTTTTTTAACTGGTAGCTTGTTCCATTTTCATTTTTGATCTGTTATTTAGGGATGTTTGTTTTCTTTGCTACCTGGTCTCTTTTACTCATGTAGAGGTACTCCCTTAGATCTCATAGGTTTTCATGTTTTGTTAAGCTTGGATATGAATTGCAACAGGCCTCCTTTTCTGATGCTTGTGTTGTGGTCCTCTTTGCTTTATCAAGTGGGAACTTACAAGTGATGAGGACATGAATACTTTGGATACGACCAAAAATATTGCATACATGCATATTTGTCAGGTGATTTCTAATGCAAACTATTCAATAATCTATTTATGTTATCCAGAACAAAAATACTTCACACACTTTTGTGTTTTGTCTAATTGCAGGTGTATGGGACATTTGTACAATCCACATATGAAGATAAGGGAAAAGGAGAAGTTTAGGTTGTGTTCAAAAAGTCCTCTCATGTCACTTTTGGGCCAAGAGAAGACAGAGTCCAAGTCTCTCACGTTTTGGATTCAGATTCGGACTGCACAGACATACCTGACTCAAAACGCCAACAACTTTTTCATACGGACTTCGAATTGGGTGATTCTTTTTTTGTTGGAAACTAGATTTCGTGCTCTTTCCAACCCAATTGGATTCACCTTCAAATTCGTCCGGAGCGTTGAGTTACGGACGAAACAATCTGACATTGCAGCAGAATCCGAGTCAAACTACAAGCCCAAAGGTGTTGCATCACCTCCACTTGGGCCCATGAGCCTTGTACGACCTAGGGTTAGTTTTAGGCTGCCTTGGGACGTCCTCCCACCTCCTTGGCCGCCACCCCTTGCTCCTATATAAGTAGATCCATCTAGTAGCTTTTTCCTTGGATTTGTTTAGTTAAAAGTTAGCCATTGCAACTTCGTGTACTTTGTTTGTGTCCAACGACCAGACCAAGACCGCTTACGGATCCCCACCATTATCAATACCTCATATATATTTGCAATATTCAGATTGCTTTATCATATTCTTGCTCGTTCTTCGATTGCTTGTAAGAATAGACCTTTGTGGTCAGGCTGACTGTGCTTCCCGCATCGTCAGTAACCTCAGGAGATTGGTTTAGCGATTGCTAAGGCGCAACATCGTGCACGTTTGTAGTCGGATCGTCAAAGTCGTCTCCACCAAATCGATAGTTATCATCTCATCGAAAGATCGGGACACCCTCGCCTCTATCAAGTGGTATCAGTTTTCAGGTTGCTCGGTGAGAATTTCCAGTTTTCCTAGATTATATTTATTTTCTTACCTATTGTCCAAGAAAAAGCCACAAAAAAGAGTTAGATCTATTTATCCTTGGTCCAAGCCAGTCTGAGCCTTTGCAATTTTCTTTTCATTGCTTGCATAGTTGAATTATCGGTTGCAATCGTCGTGTCGAGTTGCTGGTCTTAGTGTCTAGGTCGTTTAGAGTTTCGAGTTCTGTTCACATTAGTCACGTCGCCGCTGCATCATTATCCCTTCCGCTGTCCACCACCCATCCATCAATTTCCTCCACGTGCTACCCACCGTTCATTGTCATAATCATAGTTGGGATCGTTCCCATCTTCGCTTGATCCAATCTACATCTTATCTAGTTTGTTTTGGAAAGAGGGAGAGAGAAAAAAAAGATAGAGAAAAAAACAAGAGAAAAAAAAGTAAAAAAAAAGTCAGAGAAAAAAAAGAAAGGAAAAGAAAAAAAAAGTGTGAGAAAAAAAAGAGAGGAGAAAAAAAACAAAATTCGGATCTATCTAGACTCAATCTCGTAGTTGAATTTGGATTGGAATCTGTTTTGTGCACTGTTCAGTAAAACAGGCATAACTTCCTCATATGAAGTCTGTTTTGGCTCCGCGAGTACTCAAATGAAAGCTAGCGACGAGCCACATCTAAATAGTTGTAGAAGCTAGTTCAGTATTTGGCACCTCAACATCAGCTTCTAAATAGGTCTACTGCTATTGTGATCTTCACTTATATCTTGCTGTCCAGAGCTACTTCATATCCTTTATTAATGCTAGTTGTGCTACGACGTGACCTCATTAGTGTTCTAGGCTCGCGTCTCTAGTTTGGTCTAGCCTAGGACCAGCACAGTACCGTCGTTGAGCGTTTATTCAACATTGCATCTCTGAATTGATTATTGCTAATCTTTTGCTACCATATATAGCCAACCCAGCTCCACATATTTCTACATCGTGTATACGTACGTTCCCCTGGCAATCGTTTTACACAATCTTCGGAGTTATTTGACACCGCTGGTTGCCTGTCACCACCTGCCGCATGGTAAGAACTTGTAAGATATTGATATTTGCTTTACTGTGAGCACTTTACAACCACATCCTAGTAGTTCATAGGAACATTATTCTCGAATTTTGGTTCTTGTTTCTACTAATCATGACAGGTTGCAGAGATAGAAGTTCTTGGATGACGGACACATCGTCACCATCACGAGAGTTGGGACAACACACACAAGCATATGGTCAGGTTATCTCTTTACCATCATTTGAGGGTACATTTAATCCTGCTATTTATCTAGCTTGGGAGCTTGAAGTAGAACAAGTTTTTAGTCACCATGATTTTTCTGAACTTGAGAGAGTACGAGCTACCATTAGAGCATTTACTGGTTTTGCTTCTGTTTGGTGGAGTGTACATTGTAAGAAAAACATTGATAACCAACCCACAACTTGGAATGTTTTGAAAGCTGTAATGAGACAACAATTTTTCCCTCCTTATTATCGTCGTGAATTGCTTCGCAAATTTGAACAATTTAAACAAGGCAACAACACTGTTCATGCTTACTACCAAGAGTTCAAATCTTATATGCATCATTGTGACATAGAAGAATCTGAGAATGATACAATGAATAGATTTTTTGGTGGTTTGAACCATGATATTCAGGCAA
>NC_041390.1:270275523-270279002 GCF_002162155.2 Triticum dicoccoides | reverse complement strand
TGCTTGTACCTTTGAGAGACAGATACAGGAGGATGCATTAGGTGACTACAATAACTACTATTCCAGTTCATGCTCACCACCGCCGGTGGGTTCCTCCATCATTGCACCTCGGATTATGAGCGCGGCATCATCTCAAGGGTATGGTACATTGTCAACGTCCGTACCTACATCAGCTACATCTTTGCCACAAGGTAACAGTAAAGATATTGATGATAAACTTCACATGAGAAAGATGCATTCCTAGTTAACTTGAATGCGTCATGTATTGAGTTACCTGTTGATTTGAGCACACCACCTATTTTAGAGAGTGATCAAACAACTGAAATATCAACAATTTTGAGTGCACCCATTGAATTAACTGTTGATGCAAAAGAACTAATGTTTAATCATTTTGATATGGCCTCCAATCTTGGTGATGATTCTGTGTCCAATGACTTATTGCATGTTTGCTTATTTAAGCATGTCGTAGTATGTAAATTTGATGCAAGTAAGGTTTATTCACCAAAGTTGGGATGGTTTAAGGATGAACATTGCGAATCTTTTGAAATGAATAAGAGCTTCACTTATATGTGCAAACTGAGTTCTAATATTTTCATGCCTTCTACTTCTTGTGATAATTTTTTGGCTTTAGTTTTTATGAACTATGAAAGTTACTCATGTATATATGTGTCATACGTGCAAAAATCAAGGAAAGTTAAACTGGATGACATATACATATACAACATGTACACCTTGTCTCTTTTGTTAGCCACATTTCAGATTAAGCAACGCCGAGGACGGCTTTGTTTTCAAAAAGGGGAGGATGATGAGGACATGAATACCTTGGATACGACCAAAAATATTGCATACATGCATATTTGTCAGGTGATTTCTAATGCAAACTATTCAATAATCTATTTATGTTATCCAGAACAAAAATACTTCACACACTTTTGTGTTTTGTCTAATTGCAGGTGTATGGGACATTTGTACAATCCACATATGAAGATAAGGGAAAAGGAGAAGTTTAGGTTGTGTTCAAAAAGTCCTCTCATGTCACTTTTGGGCCAAGAGAAGACAGAGTCCAAGTCTCTCACGTTTTGGATTCAGATTCGGACTGCACAGACATACCTGACTCAAAACGCCAACAACTTTTTCATACGGACTCCGAATTGGGTGATTCTTTTTTTTGTTGGAAACTAGATTTCGTGCTCTTTCCAACCCAATTGGATTCACCTTCAAATTCGTCCGGAGCGTTGAGTTACGGACGAAACAATCTGACATTGCAGCAGAATCCGAGTCAAACTACAAGCCCAAAGGTGTTGCATCACCTCCACTTGGGCCCATGAGCCTTGTACGACCTAGGGTTAGTTTTAGGCTGCCTTGGGACGTCCTCCCACCTCCTTGGCCGCCACCCCTTGCTCCTATATAAGTAGATCCATCTAGTAGCTTTTTCCTTGGGATTTGTTTAGTTAAAAGTTAGCCATTGCAACTTCGTGTACTTCGTTTGTGTCCAACGACCAGACCAAGACCGCTTACGGATCCCCACCATTATCAATACCTCATATATATTTGCAATATTAAGATTGCTTTATCATATTCTTGCTCGTTCTTCAATTGCTTGCAGGAATAGACCTTCGTGGTCAGGCTGACTGTGCTTCCGGCATCGTCAGTAACCTCAGGAGATTGGTTTAGCGATTGCTAAGGCGCAACATCGTGCACGTTTGTAGTCGGATCGTCAAAGTCGTCTCCACCAAATCGATAGTTATCATCTCATCGAAAGATCGGGACACCCTCGCCTCTATCAAGTGGTATCAGTTTTCAGGTTGCTCGGTGAGAATTTCCAGTTTTCCTAGATTAGATTTATTTTCTTACCTATTGTCCAAGAAAAAGCCACAAAAAAGAGTTAGATCTATTTATCCTTGGTCCAAGCCAGTCTGAGCCTTTGCAATTTTTTTTTCATTGCTTGCATAGTTGAATTATCGGTTGCAATCGTCGTGTCGAGTTGCTGGTCTTAGTGTCTAGGTCGTTTAGAGTTTCGAGTTCTGTTCACATTAGTCACGTCGCCGCTGCATCATTATCCCTTCCGCTGTCCACCACGCATCCATCAATTTCCTCCACGTGCTACCCACCATTCATTGTCATAATCATAGTTGAGATCGTTCCCATCTTCGCTTGATCCAATCTACATCTTATCTAGTTTGTTTTGGAAAGAGGGAGAGAGAAAAAAAAGATAGAGAAAAAAACAAGAGAAAAAAAAGTAAAAAAAAAGTCAGAGAAAAAAAAAGAAAGGAAAAGAAAAAAAAAGTGTGAGAAAAAAAAGAGAGGAGAAAAAAAAACAAAATTCGGATCTATCTAGACTCAATCTCGTAGTTGAATTCGGATTAGAATCTGTTTTGTGCACTGTTCAGTAAAACAGGCATAACTTCCTCATATGAAGTCTGTTTTGGCTCCGCGAGTACTCAAATGAAAGCTAGCGACGAGCCACATCTAAATAGTTGTAGAAGCTAGTTCAGTATTTGGCACCTCAACATCAGCTTCTAAATAGGTCTACTGCTATTGTGATCTTCACTTATATCTTGCTGTCCAGAGCTACTTCATAACCTTTATTGATGCTAGTTGTGCTACGACGTGACCTCATTAGTGTTCTAGGCTCGCGTCTCTAGTTTGGTCTAGCCTAGGACCAGCACAGTACCGTCGTTGAGCGTTTATTCAACATTGCATCTCTGAATTGATTATTGCTAATCTTTTGCTACCATATATAGCCAACCCAGCTCCACATATTTCTACACCGTGTATACGTACGTTCCCTTGGCAATCGTTTTACACAATCTTCGGAGTTATTTGACACCGCTGGTTGCCTGTCACCACCTGCCGCATGGTAAGAACTTGTAAGATATTGATATTTGCTTTACTGTGAGCACTTTACAACCACATCCTAGTAGTTCATAGGAACATTATTCTCGAATTTTGGTTCTTGTTTCTACTAATCATGACAGGTTGCAGAGATAGAAGTTCTTGGATGACGGACACATCGTCACCATCACGAGAGTTGGGACAACACACACAAGCATATGGTCAGGTTATCTCTTTACCATCATTTGAGGGTACATTTAATCCTGCTATTTATCTAGCTTGGGAGCTTGAAGTAGAACAAGTTTTTAGTCACCATGATTTTTCTGAACTTGAGAGAGTACGAGCTACCATTAGAGCATTTACTGGTTTTGCTTCTGTTTGGTGGAGTGTACATTGTAAGAAAAACATTGATAACCAACCCACAACTTGGAATGTTTTGAAAGCTGTAATGAGACAACAATTTTTCCCTCCTTATTATCGTCGTGAATTGCTTCGCAAATTTGAACAATTTAAACAAGGCAACAACACTGTTCATGCTTACTACCAAGAGTTCAAATCTTATATGCATCATTGTGACATAGAAGAATCTGAGAATGATACAATGAATAGATTTTTTGGTGGTTTGAACCATGATATTCAGGCAA
>NC_041390.1:270255767-270275509 GCF_002162155.2 Triticum dicoccoides | reverse complement strand
TGCTTGTACCTTTGAGAGACAGATACAGGAGGATGCATTAGGTGACTACAATAACTACTATTCCAGTTCATGCTCACCACCGCCGGTGGGTTCCTCCATCATTGCACCTCGGATTATGAGCGCGGCATCATCTCAAGGGTATGGTACATTGTCAACGTCCGTACCTACATCAGCTACATCTTTGCCACAAGGTAACAGTAAAGATATTGATGATAAACTTCACATGAGAAAGATGCATTCCTAGTTAACTTGAATGCGTCATGTATTGAGTTACCTGTTGATTTGAGCACACCACCTATTTTAGAGAGTGATCAAACAACTGAAATATCAACAATTTTGAGTGCACCCATTGAATTAACTGTTGATGCAAAAGAACTAATGTTTAATCATTTTGATATGGCCTCCAATCTTGGTGATGATTCTGTGTCCAATGACTTATTGCATGTTTGCTTATTTAAGCATGTCGTAGCATGTAAATTTGATGCAAGTAAGGTTTATTCACCAAAGTTGGGATGGTTTAAGGATGAACATTGCGAATCTTTTGAAATGAATAAGAGCTTCACTTATATGTGCAAACTGAGTTCTAATATTTTCATGCCTTCTACTTCTTGTGATAATTTTTTGGCTTTAGTTTTTATGAACTATGAAAGTTACTCATGTATACATGTGTCATACGTGCAAAAATCAAGGGAAGTTAAACTGGATGACATATACATATACAACATGTACACCTTGTCTCTTTTGTTAGCCACATTTCAGATTAAGCAACGCCGAGGACGGCTTTGTTTTCAAAAAGGGGAGGATGATGAGGACATGAATACCTTGGATACGACCAAAAATATTGCATACATGCATATTTGTCAGGTGATTTCTAATGCAAACTATTCAATAATCTATTTATGTTATCCAGAACAAAAATACTTCACACACTTTTGTGTTTTGTCTAATTGCAGGTGTATGGGACATTTGTACAATCCACATATGAAGATAAGGGAAAAGGAGAAGTTTAGGTTGTGTTCAAAAAGTCCTCTCACGTCACTTTTGGGCCAAGAGAAGATAGAGTCCAAGTCTCTCACGTTTTGGATTCAGATTCGGACTACACAGACATACCTGACTCAAAACGCCAACAACTTTTTCATACGGACTTAGAATTGGGTGATTCTTTTTTTGTTGGAAACTAGATTTCGTGATCTTTCCAACCCAATTGGATTCACCTTCAAATTCGTCCGGAGCGTTGAGTTACGGACGAAACAATCTGACATTGCAGCAGAATCCGAGTCAAACTACAAGCCCAAAGGTGTTGCATCACCTCCACTTGGGCCCATGAGCCTTGTACGACCTAGGGTTAGTTTTAGGCTGCCTTGGGACATCCTCCCACCTCCTTGGCCGCCACCCCTTGCTCCTATATAAGTAGATCCATCTAGTAGCTTTTTCCTTGGGATTTGTTTAGTTAAAAGTTAGCCATTGCAACTTCGTGTACTTCGTTTGTGTCCAACGACCAGACCAAGACTGCTTACGGATTCCCACCATTATCAATACCTCATATATATTTGTAATATTTAGATTGCTTTATCATATTCTTGCTCGTTCTTCGATTGCTTGCAGGAATAGACCTTCGTGGTCAGGCTGACTGTGCTTCCGGCATCGTCAGTAACCTCAGGAGATTGGTTTAACGATTGCTAAGGCGCAACATCGTGCACGTTTGTAGTCGGATCGTCAAAGTCGTCTCCACCAAATCGATAGTTATCATCTCATCGAAAGATCGGGACACCCTCGCCTCTATCAACAAGCATTTTAAACCTCAATACAAGTAGAGTGATTCATGTAAAACAAATTGTTTTGTCTCTCCGGATGGTTTGGAGGAGAAGCACGTCTGTTGTTGGTATTTTAATGAATGCATCGTAATTCTCGCGGTAGCTTCTACTCCCTTCGTTTCTAAATATAAATCTTTCTAAAGATTTTAATATGGACTACATACAGACATATTTTAGAGTGTAGATTCACTCATTATGCTGCATGGGCCATGACCATCCGGTTTGTCGGTACACACATGTTTTTTTCATCAATACAGCCCGGTGTACAAGTCTCATTTCCCTTGAGGCTTTTCGAATCCTCCCAACTCTGCGTGCGGCGGCGGCAGCGAGCCCGCGTTGGAGATCCTGCAGGTCGCCTATGGTGGAGGTGTTTCTGTGCACGCACGACAGGCTCGATCTGGCGGTGAGGATGGCATGTCATTTTCTACCGCTGGTCAGTAATGGTTGCGGTTGATCCTCTCCTTGTCGACGCGCGCTTTGCGCACCGCCACCTGGATCTGCCGCTCGTGCTCCTTGAGCATCTCGTCCATGTTCCCTCCCGGCGGCACCAGCGGGCCGGAGTAGTTCATCCTCCGGTTCCGCCCTCCGTAACCCTGATGAATCACAAACACACCATCAGCGTGTGTCAAAGAATGCGTCACGCTGCAGCAGCAGCAACAAAATTTGACAGATACTCACAGGCACAGCTGAAGGGGCGTCCCTCGTGGGCATGGCGGTGTCTTTGTTGGCAGGGACGGGCCTGTCAAGCGCATTGGCGGGCTCGGCGACGTCGAGGCGGTTGTACTTGGAGTTGCTATTCCTGGCCGCCGACGAGCTCGGGTGCAGGTCGGTGCCCCGGGACGTGGCGTAGGACCTCTGCGACGTCAGGTGCGCGGCGTGGTTCAACACCCTGACGAAGCTGGTCGTTCGCTGGAACCCGCGGCCGCGCTGGTAGTCTTTCCTGTACCACGTCGACCCGAACTGCCCGGCGTTCTGCATCGTCGACAGCTGCCCGGCGGCTGCCCGCGGCTCCATGCGGAATCCCGACATGCTGTCCTCCAGCGTGCTGCAGTGGTGGCTGCTGCTCTTCGGGTTGTTACGCACCTGCCTCCTCTGCAAACATAAATAAATTATTATTATGTAGTGTATGTATGTACGTACTAGCAAAAAGGCCCGTGCGTTGCAACGGAAAAAAATCCAATTATATTTTTAGCTGGGTCAGTTGGACAAACTATGCGTGGTCGATTGCGAATCAACCTGTGGTTGAGTTGGTTAGGTGGACAGTGGTATTCCCAACTCATCAGGGTTCAAATCCTGGTGTTCGCATTATTTCTGGATTTATTTCAGGATTTCCGGCGATACGCTTTCAGTGGGAGGAGACGTTCCCGTCGACGACGAGGCGCCTACGGTGATTTTGTAAATCTCAAGATATGCCGGCTCAGTCTCTCGGAGGTGCTCATAGGGGTAAGGTGTGCGTGTGTGCGTTCATAAGGGTGAGTGTATGCGCGTGTATATGAGCGCTTGTGTCTGTACTGATGCTCAAAAAAAAACTATGTGTGGCCGATTGGCAGGTTATGACTTGACAATTTTATTTTTCTCTGACCTGGCTCACAATTCGTCGTTAGATGGGCTTCCTTTGTTGGGTCAAAATGAATGGCAGTAACGAAACCAAATAGCTTACATAAATTTAATTGAAACGGAACGAAACAAAGTGGGACGAAAGTAAGAATATCATCTCTTTTAATAGTAGGTATAGGTATAGATACAGATGTACGTATAGAAACATAAACATGACAGATAATAATGATTTGAGTTCCTTTGGCGCGCGCGCACGTCGTGAGACATGAGGGATCGGATGAGCTGAGAAGAAATGAAATGAAGTACTAGTACGTACCTGGCGGTCTGCTCCAACGGCGTCTACTGGCTTGGGTTCGTCGTTTCTTCCCGGCTTCACGGACAGGGAGCCGTTGCCTGCTATGGTTGCCGCCGCGTTTTGCCTATCAACAACCAAAAAAAAAGAGAGTCAAAGTCACGTCGTAATTAAGGGCGGGAACCGTGGCGATCAATGCGAGTACCTCATGGCCTCCTTGCCGCGGAGCTTGGCGTCGTACTCTTTGCTTGGCGGGTACTTGGGAAAGCTCGACGGGTCACACGCCAACGGCTTGGTTCTGAAGAACTGATGAGATCCCATTTGCATTGCAGCAATGTGTCTGTCAGTCGCTGCAAAATCAGAGTATATAGCGTAAAACTACCGGTTTTCAGGCAAGAGTGGGTTCTGTAGAATTTGTTTTTTTTTTCAAAGACAAACCAAACCTAATTTGTGATAGGTACTCTATTCATGAAAAAAAGAAAGATAAAATGGGTGGTTCTACGGAGCCTTGCCTGAAAACCGGTACAAGTCGATGCTGCTGTGAGCGCGACGCTGGAAGAGAGAGGCTACTTACTTGGCTGTCGAGTGCCGAAGCTGCGGTGCCCCGGTGGGAGGGTTCGATGGCCAGCAGCGTGTCCACGAGGTCCAGCGCCGTGGGAGGGAAGTCCCGGAAGGTCTCGGCCGTCCGGCGCCTGTAGGGTCGCTGCGGCTTAAAGAGGGTCACGTCCGGCAGCTTCGCCTTGGCCCAGTACTCCTCAGACGGCGAACCGCAGAGTTTGAAGATCTTGTGCAGCTGCTCAATCTGCGCACTCACACAAGTGAGATCGAGTTTCATACTACACTACTAGGGAGTAAGTAGAGACCAAAATCAAATTACTACTAAGATGAGCTTAGTAGTTAGGAACCTCGGTCTGTCCGGGCATGATGGGCTTTCCGGCGAGCAGCTCGGCGAGGATGCAGCCGGTGCTCCACAGGTCGACCGCGACCCCGTACTCGGTGGCTCCGAGCAGGAGCTCCGGCGGGCGGTACCACAGCGTGACGACCCTGCTCGTGAGGTGCTGTGTCTTGGCCGGGTCGAAGAAGGTGGCCAGCCCGAAGTCGGCGATTTTGAGCACGCCGTTGTCGTCGATGAGCAGGTTGGACCCTTTGATGTCCCTGTGGAGCACCCCACGGCCGTGGCAATGGTGGAGCCCCGCCAGGATCTGCCTCATGAAGCACTTGACCTGCGGCTCGGTGAAGCGGAGGCCCGGGGTGACGGCGAGGCCGGCTAGGTCGTGCTCCATGTACTCGAAGACGAGGTAGAGGCTGTGGGAGAGGCGTGACGTGACGATGCCCTCCAGCTTGATCACGTTGGGGTGGTCAAGCCGGCGCAGGATGTGGATCTCCCTCGCCATGAACCGCACGCTCTCCGGGTCCATGTTGAGGAAGCGCACCCGCTTCAGCGCCACGATCTTGCCGCTCTGCAGGTCGCGCGCCATGTACACGTTGCTGTACGTGCCCTGCCCGATCTTGTCCAACCTCTCGAAGGTGTCGGCACGGCGGGGCAGCCACCCATGGACCACCTCCCCGGCCACGGAGGTTAGCCAGGACGGCCAGCCGGCGATCACGTGCTCGCCGGAGAACCCCTGGGGCACGCCCTGCGGGATGGGGTCCGCTGCATCATGGTCGCCGGTGTCCACGGTGGGCCGCCGGTGGTGCGTGAGCCCGGCTGTGCTGTACGACTTGTTGAGAGAGGCGACGACGAGCACCGGAGCCTTCTTCTGGGGTGCGGTGGTAGGCTGCGCCTTGGGCTTGACGCTGGACTCGGACCTGCTGATGACGGCGTGCACGATCGGCGCGACGACCGCAGAATCCTCCTTGGCGGTGAGAGTGATGAGCTGCTTCAGGGATTGGCTGGGCGCTTTCTGCAGCCGCAACCTGTCCGGCACCGGCACCGGCACGTGTTCCTCCTCGACAACCTGCTCCTTGGAGCAAAGGCTGCCCATGGTTGAGACGCCGTTCCGCCGGCCGGAGCCGGCTCCCCGTTTCTCCCCGACCGCCGGAACGCGCCTCAACAGCCGAGAGGAACGCGCGCGGAGGGGAAGACAGGCACGCGCCCGCAACAACCAGAGGTGTAGCTAGCTAGGCGGGGTACGGTCCTCCAAGAAGCGGTGGTCGTGGGAGCACGAATTTTTGTAACGTGCATGCCACCCATCTCTACTACCCAACCCATACTTTTGATTTTCAAACTACAACATGTTTGAAACCGAAAATCATATTTATTTTTTATTTTCATCTGGTTGACATGCCGTCCACTATATCAAATACTCCCTCCGTTTCAAAATAAGTGTCTCAATTTTAATACTATATTAAAGTTGAGACATTTATTTTGAGACGAAGAGAGTATCCTGTAGACAAGGTAGTTGGAAGATTATTATTGTAATACAACTGTCACCTACTCTAAAACTAATCTGTTTTGTGCGACCCTGATAAACAAATTTTACGTGTGGATCCATTTGAACTAACAGTCCCATTTCATGTCTTAGGACACCCTCTCGAAATTATATTTGAAAGTAATTTTTCTTATTTTGTGAAATTAGACCCCTTCTAGCATATCCCCAACATAGTATTTTCTCATGTTATCATCTAGCTCAGATCACCAGCTCGACGCCCCTTATTCGAGATCTGCCGATTTTAGCATTGACATTGATGGCCCACGCAGGTCCCATTGTTTGGTCACGAGAGCTCGATGTCGAATCTTCGAATCAACGATAGCATCGTGTAGCGCCCAATATGCGGTCCTATCATCAAGGAACTTGAAAGTCCCGCAAATGATAGAAGCGCATATCGAAGACGCTTCGCAAGGTGGATATCAATATAACATACCATGTACTGAATAGATGAGAATACCAGATAAAGGCTTACACTCGCCACAAGCTACAACATGAATACATCACTATTGCAGGATGGTCCTAACGCGAACATGTATCTGTCGGCGTTCTGGGAACGGGGGTCCCCAGACTTGCCTACCTGCGATCCATGGCGTGGCTCTGCGAGCGGGCTCGAACGGCCCATCTTCACCAACAAGCACCCAAGACCCTCGCGAGGGGCCAAGCCTCGCGAGGCGGACGACACAAGACCTCCTCGGGAGCGCCCTCACCAGGCTGGCTCGCGAGGGGCGGAGAGTTCAAGGCAAGGCAAACCTCGCGAGGTTTGAATGATGTGAGCCATAACGATCAAGATCAGGCGGGCGCCAGCGCGCACAGTGTTCTTGTTTCCTCTTTGGTGCTAAGGAAGCAAGCAGGCGCGGAGTACCGAGGCCTCAAGCAAAGGTTTCCATACAGGTGCAATGAGACCATGACCAGCAGGACGGCAAGACAGAGGTCACCATGGAGCCCAAGGAGGTGTCACCACCAGAGCCTTTTGCAGGCAAAGACTGCTTTTGTCAGGATAAGCTGTACTATCTGTCCCCTTTCAAATTGGCCGTTGTTGGCTTCCTTCCCGCTCAATATTTAGGAAGAGGACCAGGGCCTCTATAAATAGGACTAGCACCACCATAGCTAGGAGGGGAGATCCGACAACCACAAGTTCACCAAGCATAAGAACACCTCTCATCAGAAGGCTGTTCTTCCCCTTGTATTGTTCATTCTCAGCCCAAGAGACAATCCATCACACCACACTGGAGTAGAGTATTACACCACAACAATGGCCCAAACCAGTATAAATCTTGTGTCCTTTGTGTTGCGAATTCGTTGAGTTAGCCCTTGAGATTTTAGCGAAGTTAGGACGTGGATCGATAGGGGAAGATCTTCGCGCGCATCCTAGTGTTCGAACCTTGAGGGTTTTGCCGGAACCCGAGATCCGACATTTGGAGCGCCAGGTAGGGGTGCGCCGAAGCTCCTCTTCCGTCGCTCCGCGTCCCGTTGCTCCATTGTCTCCATGGCGAACGCTCGCCACGCTCGCGCTGAGCGCCGGGCTGCCCTCGCCGCCCGCATTGCTCAGACGGCTCCCGTCGGCGGGTCAACCCGTCATTCTCCGTCGCCTGCCACCAACGCCGTCACCGGCCTGGCGGGGAACGAGCAGCAAGCATCCTAGCTGCACCCCTCGGTGCGGCGGGACAGCCACACCGCCACTCCATCGCTGACCCCGTCCGGTTCGTCATCCCACGCTCATCGTGCTCCCGTGGACGAGCAGGACGTTCTGTGCATGGTGCGCGAGCTCCTGCACTATCGCCCCGTTGACGACCTCTACGAGGACTGGCTCGGCCGCATCGCCGAGCTTGTCAGCGTCGCAGGGGGCTCCCCTGCGCCGTCCCTCTCGCTGCCTCGCCTTCCGCCAGCCACGGGCGGCGTGGGAGCGCCTCCACCACCTCTGCCCCAAGACAGAGTCTTGGCGCATGGCTCCTCGGCGCGACCTGCCACGTCCGGCGCCCGCGCAAGAAGAAAGAAGCTGCCAAGAAGTCCCTCGGCCGCGAGAAAACGCCCCCGCGCTCCCTGCATCACCACAGCAAGACCGCGTGCCACCTGCGGTGGCGGTGCGCAGACCCCATCAAGGACAAGTTCTTCACCAGCGCAGAGTCCCGGTGACCACGGCAGGCTGCCGCGCCTTCACCACTGAGCTGCCTAGGGTCTCTTGGCCAGACAAGTTCAAACCGGATCTGCCTCCTCGCTAGACGGCACCCCCGACCCCGCGGAGTTCCTGCAGCTCTACGAGCTGAGCATCGAGGCGGCCAACGGCGACGAGAAAGCCATGGCGAACTGGTTCCCCATGGCTCTCAAGGATGGTGCCCGCTCCTGGCTCCTGAACCTGCCTCCAGGCTCAATCTCCTCCTGGAACGAGATGCGTGACCGTTTCGTTGCCAACTTTCAGGGCACTCGCGACCGCCCACCGGCTGCTGGTGGCCTACGCCGCGTCAAGCAACAACCAGGCGAGACCCTCCAGAAGTACATCCAGCGCTTCAACAACGTTCGCCTCAAGATCCCTGATGCGGAGCATCCTACGGACATTACCATGTACACCTTCATAGCACATCAAGCTCCAAGTGGACCTACCGGACTTAAGGTGAACTCCTTCCTACTTAGCTTGCATATGGATACGAATGGAACATTGTTGCTACCTCACCAAGATATGCTATGTCTCATTAGGTACGAAGAGGAACGCCACCAAGAGGCTCAGGAGCACCCCCCCCCAAGGAGAAGAGGAACCACCCCAAGGCCACGCGGACCAAGATGGAGTGCAACAACAGCAAAACTGGAAGTCCCAGGTGACCCCGTGCGCACGGGCCCCCGAGACCCCGTGTCCATGGACTACCCAGGAAGTTGACGCTGGAGCACCCCATGCGCACGGGCCTGTACCGTGCGCACGGGCCCAACTTACCCCGTGCGCACGGGCCTCCCAGGATGGACGGCTGTGATCCCCAATCCGAACCCCTCTTCATCTACTTCGACCCCAAGACTATATAAACCGTACCTAGGGCTATGTTTAGGGTTAGCAAAGTATGAGATGAGATATTTGTGAGCTTTGCTCCTTCTACCTTCCCACTTGTGGAATCAAGGCCCCTTTGGGAAGAATCCTAGTGGATTTAAAGACCTCCTCTAGGAGAAGACTATCTTCAAGACCTCATCTCCTAGGAGTGGGAAGAACTTTTCCATTGTATCTTTCCTTTGTTTGTGTTTGTGACTTGTGGATCTTGTATTGCTATTCTAGTGGATGTGTAATTGGAGAATTGTTTGAGTGATTTCCTCTTTGTGTTCTTGAGAGTTTGCCCTTTTCCCCCTCCAAGTGTGAAAAGATCCCCCTCTAGGATTTCATCCTATATCATTTTGGTATCATGAGCAAGGTTGATTCACATCTTGGACTCCCATCCCCCAATTTTCTAGCTTGATTTTGTTGTTTTTCGTCCAAATTCGAAAATCCCCACAAAAATAGCCTAAAACTTTTTTTCTTGTAATTTGTTGGATCTTGTGAGATTTGGTTGTTTTGATCCACGAATTTGGAGTTTGGCAAGTGGATCTACCCATCTTCCTGCTTCCCCACCTTCCAAACCCTCGAAATTATCCTTATCTTGGAAAATCACCACGGATCCGGAGCTTGTCATCCGCTCCCAGAACCCCCCGTGCACATGGGCCCTCGAGACCCCGTGCACACGGGCCTCACTTATCCCGTGCGCACGGACCATCCGGAAACTTTCGGCCATCTTTTGTTTTGCACCATTTTGCTTTCATACCAATACTCGTGTTCTTCCGCACTATCTCTCGTGGTTGTTTGAGTTTCGGACCACGGTTTCTCTTGTGTCCTAAGGTGTTTCGGCTACTTAGGCGCATTTGGACATCATCATCGCCGCCACTCGATCATCAACTCGGACACCACACCGGCTTCAACAACTTCATTCTTACCGTAAGATCGGACGGTAACTGCGACGACATCTCACCCTTGCTTTTGCATTGATAACTCGAGCCATTTCGCGTAGCTTACCCATCGAGACTAGCAAGTTGAGAATTGCCGGGCCACGCTATTGTGCACCGTAGTGATCTTGTTACCATCTTAGTGCCATAAGTCTCTCCCGTGCATATCTTACATACTTGTCTCATATCATACTTGGCTCTAGCTTCAAAAAAACAAGAAAAACTTTTAAGCAAAAGAGGAGCAACAAAGAGCTCGTAAGCAATAGCATCAAGCCATTTTTCATATCATCTTCGACACCTCATACGTAGCATAGTTGGGATTGAAGATGGCACGTTTCTCTTATAGGTTGGTACACATGCGTATCTAGCCCATTTGAGCAATCGAGCTAGCGTCTCTCTAGTATTCTCACAACAAGAGCATTTTCCGTGGTTGCATATTTTGAGCTCACCCCTTGGTTGTGCGGATCCCATCTATCTTCCGTGTGGGTGTTCATAGTGATACCATTGGGTTTGATCTATTTGTTTTTACTTGCATTTTTGTGAATCCTCTCAACTTATCGACATCTTGACTAGCATTTGCTTGAAATTTTTGCCACCATCCTAACCGAGCTCCTCCATAAGACTTTTACTTGTAGGTGTGAGAAACAATTCCCGGTACCAATTCCCGTATTATAGCATCACGTGAGATCGTACTTGTTACATCCACAATCTTCGGAAAAGGTAATTTTGGTTTTGTTCTCTCATTTTTCCTACTCACCACCACTTTCTCATGATGGATAGGCCGAGTTCTTCTACCAATCCACTCTTCCTAGAGCAAGATGGCAACATGACAAACTTCATCACCAAGTCGCAACTCTTTGGCGCACATCAAGCTTTGCATCAAGAACAACTTGCTTTGGGCGACCGCATAGACAACTTCACCACCGACCTACGACAATCCGAGCAACGTACAAGGGACTACTTCGACACATCATTGAGTTCCCTCAAAGACGATATCCGAACCATGATGGTCAATCGCTCTTCTACAACTTCGTCCTCTTCACGGCGGAGACGCTCAAGTCGGAAGTCTTTGTTACGGCCATGCGATGCAAGTACCACGTGGCACCATCATCATCTTCGAGGCAACCACCAAGACCATGAATAGCGACCTTCGGGATGAGAGTTGGCTTCTCTACCACCCCCGTGCACACGGGCCTTGGACCCCTGTGCACACGGGACCCCATGCCCACGGCCTCCTGCACCCCCGTGCGCATGGGCTCTACAGAACAGCACCATCGACCCCAGGGCTGCGGCTTCGACAACAACTTTGGCATCTTCGCCTTTGGACGTACGACATCTTCGCCTTCTTCCCACGAGTACGCCTACTTCGACATCATCAAGTCCAAGGCGATCACCTACGAGCGAGGGAGACACTTCCATCTTCGGACGTCCCTCAAGGGAGATGGTCGAGCATGGGAATTTCCCTTCGGTCATGGAGACGAGCTACGAGGTGCCACATCATTTGGGCCTCCAACAACAAGACGGCGACAAGAAGGTCGAGCAAGGGCCATCCCCTTCAACCACGGCGACGAGCACGAACCTCTTCAACAACATGAAGACGGCGCCCATATTGGACTCATACTCCGAGTCAAGCTACGAGACCGTTCATGAGACCTTATCTTTGGTCTTCGAGGAGAATGATGATGCCATATTCGGCTTTCATCCACGGCTATGACCACGACATGATTGAGCATGGAGACATTTGCACCAACATCTCTCCGACAACGACATGTGACGAGATGCCCCAATTGCCATGTGAGGAGAGCCACCACCACATGAGTGACATGAGTGACTCCACCCTACATGACATTGAGAGCATTTCCTATGAGAGGATGAGTGTGACCACCACTAACCCCACACTTGAGAGCATGCCTCACATCCTATGTGAGGTTGAGAGCCATTTGAGTGACTATACCAACCATATGAGTGAGAGCATCCAAGAGGGAGTGAGTGAGCCACAACACTTAGTGAGTGAGGTAGTTGAGACGTCATGTGAGGCCACTATGGTTTCTAATGACTTAACCTCTACTCCGAGTGTGTTTTCTTCTTTGGTGCTAGGTCTCCTACATGACAACGTGCTTATCCTCGACGAGTCCATAACTCCAATGGAGACGACGATGGCCATGGTGGAATACGATGCACCCCCCACATGGTTCCATCATGATGAAGATCACCACGACTTGGTCTTCGACACCTCACCTACACCACATGAGTGGAGCCCCATAGGTAACATAGGTGATGGTGCTTCTCTTGTTCCACTAGTGGACTATCTTCACATCGATTGCTTGCATGATGATGATCACCTTATGGATGCACCACATACTATGTCTTCTACATGCTTAGATGTGCTACCTATTTATGATGAATATGATGATGAGCATGTTGAGTTGCCTAGTTGTGATGATATGCTCCATAGGATATCATGTGAAAATTCTTTTGGTCACATCATGTTTGAAAATCCATTGAACTTGTCATATGCTATGAGTGAGATATCCCATAT
Source organism: Triticum dicoccoides (assembly GCF_002162155.2). Taxonomy (NCBI): domain Eukaryota; kingdom Viridiplantae; phylum Streptophyta; class Magnoliopsida; order Poales; family Poaceae; genus Triticum; species Triticum dicoccoides. The sequence continues at coordinate 270,262,924 of NC_041390.1, read as the reverse complement.
TGCATCATTTCAATCTCAACATTGTAGCTATGCATGCCCCATTCAAATAAATCCCATTTGTACTTGTGGCATAGATGACGAGATGATGGTCATTGGCTTTTGTTTTTCATGTGATGATATTGCCATGCTTCATTTACATGACTTGTGCAATTCATCTCATATGCCATGCCATGAAAATTATTGTGTATCGCATAATTACATCCCTTGTGTGCACCATATGCATTCCATGAATAACAATGCTCTACATATTGCTCGTGATGCATTACATCCTTGGAGTCTCCATTATGCTATACATAACAACAAACCTCTCATGATGGATGCCATATTTCTATATCATGCAACTCATTTATTTGAGAATTGGATATTTTGTGCAAACCAACACAAGCCCGTGCGCATCATGATGGATGATGTGTACATCTACCATGCACACACAATTTTCCCTTTGTTTTTGTTGTGTGTAGGTACTCATGTATACTCGTCAACCTCTCAATCCCAAGAGTTGACGAAACGAGCTCTTGAGAGCAACGACGATTTGGGATCCCGTGGATTGTCCTTCCTACCATTCTCTTCGCGTAACGACTATGCGCATCTCTTCTACTTGGCTCTCACAAGGCTATGGGCTATATATCACTTGTTACTTTATGCCCTTTGTACCTTGTTCACTTTGCATGTTATGACTCTTTCCATGCCTTTGCCATGCAATTGTGACCCTTGCTTGCAATTACATGTGATTCACCATTATACTACTTCTATGTGTATTTGCATGCTTGGTGGAGATCCTAATAGCTATTGCCATGATTTCTTTGTGCCCAATGCTTTTGATGCTTGTTGTGTTGGGAGAGTCATTATGCCCCATTGCTATTTACATACGCCCTCTCACCAATACATGGACGATGCTTTGCTAATATCTTGCTTTCATGCTTGTGTTATGTCATGTGCATTATATATGCCCACCATTTACACACATGACATGTTACTTGTGAAGCATGTTTGTTTGCTTGAATTTATCATAGTTGGGCGTACTCGCATCATATGCCTCCACGACTTGTCACCCTACCTTGCCCTTGCTTATGATACACATGATAAATTCACTTGCTGGGCATTTCCCTTCCCGAATGATAGGCTTTGTGTTCACGCTAACCTCATGGGTTTTTCCAAGTGCTTATCATGTTCTTTCGTTTTGAAGGTCTTGCAAGGTGGTACCATCACGAGCTATCTTCGTCATGGGAAGGCATACACGTTGCACGGCACCAACATCTTAGAGCACCTCACCGGGCAACAAGGCATCAATTCCTACCGTGTACATGGCGATACGGTTTACGATCCGAGTTCGGATCTTTCCCAAGGGGGAGGGGATGATGCGGAGCATCCTACGGACATCACCATGTACACCTTCATAGCACATCAAGCTCCACGTGGACCTACCAGACTTAAGGTGAACTACTTCCTACTTAGCTTGCATATGGATACGAATGGAACATTGTTGCTACCTCACCAAGATACGCTATGTCTCATTAGGTACGAAGGGGAACAACACCAAGAGGCTCAGGAGCACCCCCAAGGAGAAGAGGAACCACCCCAAGGCCACGCGGACCAAGACGGAGTGCAACAACAGCAAAACTGGAAGTCCCAGGTGACCCCATGCGCACGGGCCCCCGAGACCCCGTGCCCACGGACTACCCAGGAAGTTGACGCTGGAGCACACCGTGCGCACGGGCCTGTACCGTGCCCACGGGACCTCCATGCGCACGGGCCCAACTTACCCCATGCACACGGGCCTCCTAGGATGGAGGGCTGTGATCTCCAATCCGAGCCCCTCTTCATCTACTTCGACCCCAAGACTATATAAACCATACCTAGGGCTATGTTTAGGGTTAGCAAAGTATGAGATGAGATATTTGTGAGCTTTGCTCCTTCTACCTTCCCACTTGTGGAATCAAGACCCCTTTGGGAAGAATCCTAGTGGATTTCAAGACCTCCTATAGGAGAAGACTATCTTCAAGACCTCATCTCCTAGGAGTGGGAAGAACTTTGCCATTGTATCTTTCCTTTGTTTGTGTTTGTGACTTGTGGATCTTGTATTGCTATTCTAGTGGATGTGTAATTGGGGAATTGTTTGAGTGATTTCCTCTTTGTGTTCTTGAGAGTTTGCCCTTTTCCCCCTCAATGTGTGAAAAGACCCTCCTCTAGGATTTCATCCTATATCAATCCCCAAAGTGACAGATGAGGCCATCATCTCCACGTTCTCCGATGGCGTCCGCGACATCAAGATGAAGGAGGAGCTCGCCATCCACGAGGAGCTGTGCACGTCTTTGGAGCTGTTCAACCTGGCGACCAAGTGCGCAAGAGCTGAGGATGGGCACCTCTCCCTCCTCGAGCTCCCGGCTGCGGACCCGGAGGAGAAGAAAGCCAAGGCCAAAGACGTGAAGCGCAAGGGAGCAGTCGTGCTCGCGGCGGAGCCGGAAAAAGCACGGCAGGGACCTGCCCGAGTCATCGAAGAGCAGCCGACCGTTCTGCGCCTTCCATAACCTGCATAGCCACAACACCAGCGACTGTCAAGAGCTCAGAGCCATTCGAGAAGGACGATTCGGTCGACGCCCCGAGCGCAACGACCGGGGCTACGGCCGAGGAGGAGGACGTGGTGGCGGACGCTGGGATGACCGTGGCTCGCGCCAAGAGTGGCGCGACCGGCCTCGTGAGGAGCGCTGGCACACTACTAGAAAAGCCCTATTAGTGGCGCACCTGTTTTCCTTAGTAATGGCGTACTATAGGTGCACCACTATTAACACGCCACTAGTAACAGATAGTAATGGCGCACCTCTGGTGCGCCACTACTTACCCTTAGGTGCTCCACTGGTATTCCCTCTAGGTGCGCCACTAATAGCCTTATAGGTGCGCCACTAGTAATAAAGGAAGGTGTGCCACTAATAAGGGCTGAAATGCGCCACTAGTAATGTATTTGGAAAACAAAAAAAATCCAAATTTACAGAAAACAACCTATAAGGAAAAATAATTTAAAAACAAAAAATGAAATAGAATCATAATTTTTATTATAGTAAGAATATTACAATGTCTTTACAAGTATCTAATAAAAGAAAAATTACAAGGAAATAAAAGAAAATTCTAAAACTAATCTTATAGTAATCTTTTCTTCTTTTACTTTGCTTTATCCCTGCAAAGATTGATAGAAATATGTGAGAATGAACATTGCAGAGAAGTGAAATTGAGCAATTATTTGCATCCGACATCGAAGATCTAAGATACCTTGAATCATAGACATGGGTCATTTCATGAAGCCAAGAGTCTACGCCATTCAGGATGCATAGTTCCCTGTCACAAGAACTTAATTATTCAGTAAACACAGTCCTAAACTTGGAAAACTAGCAAGTTGAATATGCATGCATCTTACCTCCCTAGTTTGCTTCCAGTTAGTCACTTGCGATCAAGATGTCCCTTCCTCCTTCCATGGTTTGTTGACAACCTTCAATCCCTGATTAGATTAGTAACGGAATCAGGTCAGCAGAGGGGGTCTGAGTAGGAACTATAAAAACTGTATAAATTACAAATCTTGGCTCCGGCAAGAAAAGAAAAGGAACCAAATCTGCACTGCTTGTTCTTTTATTTTTGATTGAAATCAACAATACAGATTGCAGGGACAAGGCCAAGAGGAGAACTGAAACGCACGCGGTGTAGGGAAGGAGATGGCGTGGTGAGTTCAGAGATGCAGGGCAGGGGTGAGAGGAAGGGAGAGGAGGCGACTGCTTACGGGGGTTGGGTGTAACGCCCTCGATGCGGCTATATCTCCCACGTGTCGAAGCACGACTTAGAGGCATAACCGCATTGAAAGCAATGTCGCAAGTGAGGTAATCTTCACAACAACCCATGTACATAAATAAAGGGAAAGGTACATAGTTGGCTTACACTCGCCACATCACACAAATACATAAATAAGTCATTACATTCATCCAATACACTCAAGGTCCGACTACGGAACCAATATAAAGATCAACCCCCAAATGTGACAAAGTCCCCGATCGCCCCAACTGGGCTCCACTACTGAGCATCTGGGAAAGACACGTAGTAATGACGAGAGTCTTCAACGAACTCCCACTTGAGCTCGGTCATATCATCTGGAGCGGTATCATTGGTCCCTGCATCTGGTTTTGGAAGTAATCTATGAGTCACGGGGACTCAGCAATCTCACACCCTCGCGATCAAGACTATTTAAGCTTATAGGTAAGGCAAAGGTATGATGTGGAGCTGCAGCAAGCGACTAGCATATATGGTGGCTAACAAACGCAAATGAGAGCGGGAAGAGAAGGCAAAAGCACGGTCGAACAACTATGATCAAGAAGTGATCCTAGAACAACCTACGTCAAGCATTACTCCAACACCGTGTTCACTTCCCGGACTCCGCCGAGAAGAAACCGTCATGGTTACACACGCAGTTGGTGCATTTTAATTAAGTTAAGTTTCAGGTTATCTACAACCGGACATTAACAAATTCCAATCTGCCCATAACCGCGGGCACGGCTTTCGAAAGTTCAAATCCCTACAGGGGAGTCCCAACATAGCCCATCACAAGCTCTCACGGTCAACGAAGGATATTCCTTCTCCCAAGACATTCCGATCAGACTCGGCATCCTGGTTACAAGACATCCTCGACAATGGTAAAACAAGTCCAGCAACACCGCCCGAATGTGCCGACAAATCCCGATAGGAGCTGCACATATCTCGTTCTCAGGGCACACTCAGATGAGCCAAACGTCGGGTAGGCCAGCCCAGAGTTGCCCCTGGTAGCCCCGGACATCGCTCAGTTGGACCAACACTTAGAGAAGCACTGGCCCCGGGGGGGCGGGGTTAAAATAAAGATGACCCTTGAGTCCACGAAACCCAAGGGAAAAATACTAGGTGGCGAATGGTAAAACCAATGTTGGGCATTGCTGGAAGAGTTTTATTCAAGGCGAACTGTCAAGGGGTTCCCATTGTAACCCAACCATGTAAGGAACGCAAAATCCGGGAACATAACACCGATATGACGGAAACTAGGGCGGCAAGAGTGGAACAAAACACCAGGCATAAGGCCGAGCCTTCCTCATTTACCAAGTATATAGGTGCATTAAGATAAACAAGATAATATTGTGATATCCCAACAATAAACATGTTCCAACAAGGAACGATCTCCAATCTTCACCTGCAACTAGCAACGCTATAAGAGGGGCTGAGCAAAGCGGTAACATAGCCAAACAACGGTTTGCTAGGACAAGGTGGGTTAGAGGATTGACATGGCAATTTGGGAGTCATGATAAGCAAGTGGTAGGTATCGTAGCATAAGCATAGAAAAAGAGCGAGCATCTAGCAAGCAAAGATAGAAGTGATTTCGAGGGTATAGTCATCTTGCCTGCAAAGTTCTCAGAGTTGCCTTGATCCTCGTAAGCATACTCAACGAGCTCCTCGTTCAGTACTCATCTCCCGGCTCTACCGAAACAAGAACAACAAGCAAAAGGAACACAATCAACCACATGCAATGCTCAAACAACATGATGCAAACATGGTATGATATGCGGGATGCGATATGTGATGCATATGCAAGATTTGCAAAGGAATGATAGAACCTGGCCTAACCATGGAAATCTAAGAGTGCTACTGGAAAGAGGAGTTGATTTCGGTTGAAATCGATATAAAGATCACCGGAATCGGATGCACGGTTTGGAAATGGCAAGCAAAACAAATATGGCACCGATCTGCGATTAACAGCAAGTAGCCTTCTAAATGCATCAAGAAAAATATGCTACAGCACTCCAACATGACAACAAAATACATGGAAGGGATCCACTCATAATGCTTGACAAAAGATGAACATTGAGATACGGCTAATTCACTCAATAGCAGGTTCAAACAAGCATGGCAAAAGTGTAAAAGATAACAGGTTTCAGCCTTAGTGAAATTAACAGCATGACAGGAATTTATCATCAGGAAGCAATATTTAGAGCATGAAAACTACATGCTACATGAACATATCATGGCAAAGCAAGGCATGGCATGAAGCTACTCTAAGCATATAACAAAAATCCCTTAGTGACCATGAGCCAAAAGGGATCAAAAAATACAATTGCAAGCATGTGAACATAGCAAAAACATAAACAGATTTAGACTTAGTGAAAAACTGGAGCATGCAAAACAGACTAACAAGTAGGCATGTTTACGAGCTTGATGCACTCACTACGAGGCATTGCATGATAATCTAAGCATACACCCAGAAAATATACATGGCATAGAAGCTAGACATGGCAAGAACAACAACATAGCATGCACGGATCAACAACAACAAGCTTGGCAAAATTGCAGAACATGTTAATAATCTGTCAGGAACATTTTATAGCAAAAGTAGAGCTTGATTGACTCAAGCTAGGGTGCTCCATAATTGAAAACAAAGGCATGGATGGATAGAGCACAACAATATCTACAAAACATCCTTACTGGTCATGCTCAAAAGAGGCATGGATCACTAGCGAACAACATGAACATATGGCATAAAAATAAGGATAGGGCAAGGACTTAGTGAAATTCTAAGTCCCTGAAATCAGCATCATTGAGTAAGCTACTTTGCATGCTTGTGCTAGTCACCACAAAGATCACAAAAATACATGGCATACACCCCTATAAAGATGACATGGCATTCTTCAAAACACATGTAGAGCTCAGGATCATAGCATGCACACATTAAACATGGCAAAAATGACAAAAGTGCATTTGCTGAAATAGATCTGAAATAATCATCACATAGCCCTCTTCCATTAGCATTTTGGGCATCAAGATGTGCTCAAATGAAAATGACGCAATGAGATGAAATGATGTACTCGTCGAGGCGAACATTTTGATATGCTACATGCACGAATCGGAGCTACGATGCGGAAGTTATGGCATGTCAAAGTAAGCAAAAATATTAGGGTTAGGGACGAAAAAGTCAACCCTGAGATTGTCTCAGATCTGGATCCATCCGGGCGCGGACTTCGAGGTTCGCCAGAGGGGAGGTCCCCGGAGATGCGCCGGAGCTTCGAGGGACTGGAGGAGAGGCCGGGGTGGCCGGATCCGGCGACGCTGCGGCGAGGCCGCGCTCGGACGCGGACGGGGCGACGCTGGCGCGGCTGCCGGTG
>NC_041390.1:270245787-270255294 GCF_002162155.2 Triticum dicoccoides | reverse complement strand
GCCGCGGGAGATCGAGGCGGCGGCGGGGGCCCTCCCCGGGCTTCGGCGGGCCGCGGACGGCGGCGGGTGGCGGGTGGCCACGTGGCAGGCGGCGAGTGGCGGCGGCGAGGTGTCCGGGGTGCCCAGACGTGTCCGGCGCGCTGAGGACTAAGGGGGCTAGGGTTAGAGGCGAAATGATCCGGAATTTGGAGTGGCGGTTCTTTAAATAGAGGTAGATGGAGCTAGGAGTCTCCAAATTGAGCACGGTTTGCGGCCACGCGATCGTGATCGAACGCTCTAGATGATGGGAGAGGTGTAAGTGGGTTTTGGGAGACTTTGGAAGGGTGTTGGGCTTCAACACACACGAGGCCTTTTCGGTCCCTCGGTTAACCGTTGGTGTATCAAACGAAGTCCAAATGGCACGAAACTTGACAGGCGGTCTACCGGTAGTAAACCAAGGCCGCTTGGAAAGTATCGGTCCAATCCGAAAAAGTTTAACCCCCACACATGAAAAGAGGTAGAAAGGGACACCGGGTGACATAGGAGCGCCGGAATGCAAAACGGACAACGGAGAAAATGCTCGGATGCATGAGATGAACACGTATGCAAATGCAATGCACATGATGACATGATATGAGATGCATGACAAAGACAAAACACACGGAGACAAAAAGCCGACACCGAGGAAATAATATAACTTAGTGCCGGAAACGGCAAGAGTTGGAGTACAAATAAGATAAATTACATCCGGGGTGTTACAACACTCCACCACTACCAAAGGATCTCGTCCCGAGATCTAGGACTGGAAAAACTCCGGGTACACAAAACGGAGGTGGTCCTCGTGTTCCCAGGTGGCTTCACGGTCGGAATGATGTGACCACTTGACTTTTAGGAATTTGATTGACTTGTTGTGAGTCTTGCGCTCAGTTTCTTCAAGAATAGCAACGGGGTGCTCACGATAAGACAGGTCTTCTTGGAGATCAATGTCTTCGAAGTTGACGGTGCGGTCAGGAGTCTTGAAGTACTTGCGGAGTTGAGAGACATGAAACACGTCGTGTACGTTTGCAAAGTTGGAGGGAAGCTCAAGTTGATAGGCGAGATCGCCTCTCTTGCTGATGATCTTGAAAGGACCCACGTATCTAGGCGCAAGCTTCCCTTTGATACCGAAGCGACGAGTACCTTTCATTGGAGAGACGCGGAGGTAGACATGGTCTCCGATCTCGAAAGCCAAGTCATGATGTTTGCTATCATAGTAACTCTTCTGGCGTGATTGCACGGCTTTGAGATTATCACGAATGACTTTGCACATCTCTTCTGCCTCTGTGATCAAGTCATTGCCAAGAAGTTGAAGTTCACCAGTCTCTGACCAGTTAAGAGGAGTACGACACTTCTTGCCATAGAGAATTTCGAATGGGGCCTTGCCCGAACTCGCTTGAAAGCTGTTGTTGTAGGAGAACTCGGCATATGGAAGACAATCTTCCCACTTCATACTGAAAGAGATGACGCAAGCACTAAGCATACCTTCGAGAATTTGATTTACTCGCTCGACTTGGCCACTAGTTTGAGGATGAAAAGCTATGCTGAAACGGATGTTGGTGCCCATGGCCTTCTGAAAAGAATCCCAAAACTTGGAGGTGAAGATGCTGCCACGATCTGAAGAAATCAACTGCGGAATGCCATGCAGAGAGACAATCCGGGAGGTATATAGCTCTGCCAATTGAGCTGCTGTGATAGATTCTTTGATAGGAAGGAAATGAGCCACTTTAGTGAGTTTGTCGATGACAACGAATATAGCATCATTGCCACACTTGGAATTTGGAAATCCAGTCACGAAGTCCATCTCAATATGGTCAAAATTCCATTCTGGAATGGCAAGAGGTTGGAGGAGACCAGCTGGTCGTTGGTGTTCTGCCTTCACTCTTCTGCAGACATCACATTCATTCACGAACTGAGCAATCTCACGCTTCATTCGAGTCCACCAATACGACTGCTTGAGGCCATGATACATCTTTGTGCTTCCAGGGTGGATAGAGAGGAGTGAATTGTGAGCCTCGTTCATAATGACTTTACGAAGGTCACCTTTAGGCACAACAATGCGATCCTCGAAGAATAGAGTATCCTTGTCATCAAGACGATAGCACTTGTACTTGGGTTGACTCTTGGCAATCCCAATCTTCACCTTCTTCACCATAGCATCAAGAAGTTGAGCCTCACGAATCTGATCTTCCAAAGTAGGAGAGACTTGGAGGTTGGCGAGGAAACCTTGAGGAACAACTTGAAGCTTGAGTTTGCGGAAAGCTTCACAAAGCTCGGGTTGGTAAGGCTTGAGAATCAAACTGTTGCAGTAAGCCTTTCTGCTCAATGCGTCAGCAATTACATTGGCCTTGCCTGGAGTATATTCGATACTCGGATTATACTCTTGAATCATTTTGACCCAACGAGTCTGCCTGAGGTTGAGATTAGGCTGAGTGAAGATGTACTTGAGACTCTTATGATCAGTGAAGATGTCCACTTTTCTTCCCAATAAGAGATGTCTCCAAGTTAAAAGAGCATGGACGACTACCGCCAACTCGAGGTCGTGAGTGGGGTAGTTCTTTTCATTGGGCTTCAACTGGCGAGAGGTATAAGCCACAACTTTCTTCTCTTGCATCAACACTGCACCAAGACCTTGAAGAGAAGCATCACAGAAGACCTCGAACGGTTTGGATTCATCAGGAGGAGTCACAACTGGAGCAGTGACTAACTTCTCTTTCAGGGTGTTGAAAGCGATGTCACATTCAGGAGACCAGACGTACTTGACGTGCTTCTGGAGAAGGTTGGAAAGAGGCTTCGCAATCTTAGGGAAGTTCTCAACGAACCTTCGACAATAGCTTGCGAGACCAAGGAAGCTGCGGAGTTGCTTCACGTTCTGAGGTGGTTCCCAATTCACAATTGCAGACACCTTCTCAGGATTAACCGCTATGCCCTTGGCAGAGATGAAATGCCCAAGGTAGAGAACCTCATCAAGCCAAAACTTACACTTTGAGAACTTCGCATAGAACTGATGTTCTCTGAGTTTATCCAGCACCAAACGCAAGTGCTTGGCATGTTCCTCCTTGTTCTTGGAAAAGACCAAAATGTCATCGAGGTAGACCAAGACGAAGTCATTTGTGTAGGGGCTGAAGATGAAGTTCATCATGCGAGAGAATGTTGGCGGAGCGTTGATGAGGCCGAAAGACATGACAGTGTATTCATATGAACCATAACTTGTTCTGAAAGATGTCTTAGGAATATCTTCTTCACGAATGCGAATCTGATGATAGCCCATACGGAGATCAAGCTTGGAGAATACTTGAGCACCTTTGAGTTGTTCAAACATCTCGTTGATGTTGGGAAGTGGGTACTTTTTCTTTATGGTCTTCTTGTTCAATGGACGGTAGTCGACACAAAGTCGGTCCGTTCCATCCTTCTTCTTCACAAAAAGAACTCCCCAACCCCACGGAGAAGAACTAGGTCGGATGAGACCCATTCGCTCTTGAATATCGAGTTGCTTCTTCAGCTCCTTCAACTCTTCAGGCCCAAGCTTGTAAGGACATTTGCAAACAGGTTCCGTGCCAGGCTCAAGATCGATGACAAATTCAACTGGCCGGTGCGGAGGCATTCCTGGGAGCTCTTCTGGAAAGACGTCTTGATATTCGCAAATGACTGGAATTTGAGAGATGGCATCCAGCTCGCCCTTCTCATTGAGAGAAAATAGTCGGATGGTATCATCCCTTGCGGCAAAGACAATTACATCCTCAGACGAATGAGTTAGTTGAATCTTCCTGGCAGCACAATCAAGGTGAGCCTTGTGCTTAGAAAGCCAATCCATTCGAGAATAAGATCGATATCCGAGTTACCAAGGACCACTGGAGACGATAGAAACTTATAGTTGCCCAACGTGATAGTAACATCCGGGATCATAGCGCTTGCATTCATGAATTTACCCGGAGAAACAACTGATAACTGCCTAGGCAATTCTTGTAAAGGCAACTCATGCTTAGAAACAAACGGTCTCGAGATGAAACAATGCGATGCACCAGTGTCAAAAAGAACTTTTGCAGGAATATCGCTAACAGGAAGGTTACCCATGATGACATCTGCCGAGTCCTCTGCCTGAGCTGCATTCATCAAGTTGACCTTGGCATACTTGGGGTTATGCTTGACCACTGCGGTGCTAGCAGATCTCACCAGAGGAGGAGGAGGGAGATGCCTCTGATTGAAGCATTTGTTGGCATAGTGACCCTTCTGCTGACACTTGTTGCACGTGACCTCCGAGAGCGGATGGTGATACGGAGCACTTGATCTTGGAGCTTGAGACGAAGTCTTGTTCTGAAAGCCAGGGTTGGGTGGGTGGGAAGATCCGTTGCCACCTTTGCTCTTCTGCTGATAAGGCTGACGGAACGGAGGAGGAGGAAGCCAATACTTTTGCTGCTTAGCCACTTGAGTTGAGGAAGAAGGAGTTGCATCTCTGAATCTCTTCTTGGAAGCATCACACTTGAGTTGAACAGTCTCTTGCGTCATTGCCATATTGTAGAACTCATCGTACTTCTTAGGCTCAAAGAGGACGAGAGCAAGTTGGAGATCTTCTCTGAGGCCACCCCTGATCTGATAAATCATGCTCTTCTCGTCAGGGACGTCCTGCTTGGCGAAACGAGTGAGTCTCTGGAACAGAATGTTATACTGGTAAACAGACAAGCTGCCTTGCTTCAGGTTGCGGAATTCCTCACGCTTGCTTTCAACAACACTCTGAGGAATGTGATGAGCTCTGAAGTCTTTAGGGAATTCATCCCGGGTAATCACACGGCCTCCTCTAGAATCTTTGTATTGCTGAAACCATTCTGCAGCTTGGTCTTTGAGTTGGAAGGAGGCAAACTTGACAAAGTCCTCAGGCCTGACATTGCTGCACTCGAAATGCTTGCATATATCCACGAGCCAATCATCAGCGTCTAAGGCCTCGACACAGTTGCTGAAGGTCTTAGGCTGGTTAGCGAGGAACTGATTGAGTGTAGCAAACTGATTCTGATTGTTGCCATGGCCTTGGTTGCGCTCTTGCAGAATTTGCATGATCAGCTGCGTGTTTGCATTGGTAGCAGCCATCATAGCTTGCCATGCCTCCGAAGGTGGAGGTGGTGGTGGCGGATCCTGATTCTGATTCTGACCCTTAGCAGGAGCCATCCTGAAGAGGGTGACATCCGTTAGCATCTTGACAGACATATATTAAAGCTGAATCGAACAAATAGAAATTGCAAGATATAGTCTTCACATCCGAACAAAATGAACGAATGCATTCCAATTGAAATGGTCACATTTCCATAAATTGAGAAGCCGCTTAGATAGAGGTTGAAGAATAAAACAACAAGGTACGGACAAGAACAAATACTTGGTGAGGATTACCCAATCACAAACCAAATATCCACGGAAGAAGAACTAGAGATACATGAATTCCCACCTATGAAACTCCTGAACCTTTCCGGTTATGCAATCAGGTGTTGGGGATACAGGGGAAGCATAATATCTCACCCAAATCTAGCAAATCCTACATCCAGCTGTATCCATCCTTCAACACATAACCAAGAAAACTTCGGAAATCATTTACCTCAACCTTCGAAAAGCATCCGTTATACAAGTTATGGCAATACTCCCGAACTCCCGCCCCAGTACTGGGTGGCGTCGAGGTTATCTCACCAACAACTGCATAAAAGAGATTTTCGATGTCGGCGAAACTCAGGTATTCCAGAATCTCAACGATAAAATTGTGACGACAACACCTCAGAGCTCAACTCTCCAGGACACTGCCACAACCCCTAAATGTCAGGAGGCACCAAGAACAATGTTCTCGTCACAAAACCATTGGAACGATTCCAAGATACCCGCGTGATCCTAAAAAAATTAGTGAAATTTGAGAAGAGAAGAGTCAAAACTCTATGTCAGGATGCCTCACCAGAGCAACGAAGGGACTGAGGAGTAAAAAGAATTCCTAACTCTCCAATATATATAATCCTAAATGACTCAAAACATTTTTCTAGACTCAACAACGCCAGCGATTCGATCAAGCAGGGGGCTCCTAAGGTCGGGGAAGGCTCTGATTACCAACTTGTAACGCCCTCGATGCGGCTATATCTCCCACGTGTTGAAGCACGACTTAGAGGCATAACCGCATTGAAAGAAATGTCGCAAGTGAGGTAATCTTCACAACAACCCATGTACATAAATAAAGGGGAAAGGTACATAGTTGGCTTACACTCGCCACGTCACACAAATACATAAATAAGTCATTACATTCATCCAATACATTCAAGGTCCGACTACGGAACCAAAATAAAGATCAACCCCCAAATGCAACAAAGTCCCCGATCGCCCCAACTGGGCTCCACTACTGATCATCTGGGAAAGACACGTAGTAACGACGAGAGTCTTCAACGAACTCCCACTTGAGCTCAGTCATATCATCTGGAGCGGTATAATCGGTCCCTGCATCTAGTTTTGGAAGTAATCTGTGAGTCACGGGGGCTCAGCAATCTCACACCTCGCGATCAAGACTATTTAAGCTTATAGGTAAGGCAAAGGTATGATGTGGAGCTGCAGCAAGCGACTAGCATATATGGTGGCTAACAAACGCAAATGAGAGTGGGAAGAGAAGGCAAAAGCACGGTCGAACAACTATGATCAAGAAGTGATCCTAGAACAACCTACGTCAAGCATTACTCCAACACCGTGTTCACTTCCCGGACTCCGCCGAGAAGAGACCATCACGGTTACACACACGGTTGGTGCATTTTAATTAAGTTAAGTTTCAGGTTATCTACAACCGGACATTAACAAATTCCCATCTGCCCATAACCGGGGGCACGGCTTTCGAAAGTTCAAATCCCTGCAGGGGAGTCCCAACTTAGCCCATCGCAAGCTCTCACGGTCAACGAAGGATATTCCTTCTCCCAAGACATTCCGATCAGACTCGGCATCCCGGTTATAAGACATCCTCAACAATGGTAAAACAAGTCCAGCAACACCGCCCGAATGTGCCGACAAATCCCGATAGGAGCTGCACATATCTCGTTCTCAGGGCACACTCAGATGAGCCAGACGTCGGGTAGGCCAGCCCAGAGTTGCCCCTGGTAGCCCCGGACATCGCTCAGTTGGATCAACACTTAGAGAAGCACTGGCCCGGGAGGGGGGGGGGTTAAAATAAAGATGACCCTTGAGTCCATGAAACCCAAGGAAAAAGGCTAGGTGGCGAATGGTAAAACCAATGTTGGGCATTGCTGGAAGAGTTTTATTCAAGGCGAACTATCAAGGGGTTCCCATTATAACCCAACCGTGTAAGGAACGCAAAATCCGGGAACATAACACCGATATGACGGAAACTAGGGCGGCAAGAGTGGAACAAAACACCACGCATAAGGCTGAGCCTTCCACCCTTTACCAAGTATATAGGTGCATTAAGATAAACAAGATAATATTGTGATATCCCAACAATAAACATGTTCCAACAAGGAACGATCTCCAATCTTCACCTGCAACTAGCAATGCTATAAGAGGGGCTGAGCAAAGCGGTAACATAGCCAAACAACAGTTTGCTAGGACAAGGTGGGTTAGAGGTTTGACATGGAAATTTGGGAGGCATGATAAGCAAGTGGTAGGTATCATAGCATAGGCATAGCAAAAGAGCGAGCATCTAGCAAGCAAAGATAGAAGTGATTTCAAGGGTATGGTCATCTTGCCTGCAAAGTTCTCAAAGTTGCCTTGATCCTCATTAGCGTACTCAACGGACTCCTCGTTCACTTACTCATCTCCCAGCTCTACCCAAAAAAGAACAACAAGCAAAAGGAACACAATCAACCACGTGCAATGCTCAAACAACATGATGCAAACATGGTATGATATGCGGGATGCGATATGTGATCCATATGCAAGATTTGCAAATGAATGATAGAACATGGCCTCAACTTGGAAATCCAAGAGTGCCACTGGAATGAGGAGTTGATTTCGGTTGAAATCGATATAAAGATCACCGGAATCGGATGCACGGTTTGGAAATGGCAAGCAAAACAAATATGGCACCGATCTGCGATTAACAGCAAGTAGCCTTCTAAATGCATCAAGAAATATATGCTACAACACTCCAACATGACAACAAAATACATGGAAGGGATCCACTCATAATGCTTGACAAAAGATGAACACTGAGCTACGGCTAATTCACTCAATAGCAGGTTCAAACAAGCATGGCAAAAGTGCAAAAGATAACAGGTTTCAGCCTTAGTGAAATTAACAGCATGACAGGAATTTATCATCAGGAAGCAATATTTAGAGCATGAAAACTACATGCTACAGGAACATATCATGGCAAAGTAAGGCATGGCATGAAGCTACTCTAAGCATATAACAAAAATCCCTTAGTGGCCATGAGCCAAAAAGGATCAGAAAATACAATTGCAAGCATGTGAACATAGCAAAAACATAAACAGATTTAGACTTAGTGAAAAACTAGAGCATGCAAAACAGATTAACAAGTAGGCATGTTTTTTTGCGGGTGAACAAGTAGGCATGTTTACGAGCTCGATGCACTCACTACGAGGCATTGCATGATAATCTAAGCATACACCCAGAAAATAGACATGGCATAGAAGCTAGACATGGCAAGAACAACAACATAGCATGCACGGATCAACAACAACAAGCTTGGCAAAATTGCAAAACATGTTAATAATCTGCCAGGAACATTTTATAGCAAAAGTAGAGCTCGACTGACTCAAGATAGGGTGCTCCATAATTGCAAACAAAGACATGGATGGATAGAGAACAACAATATCTACAAAACATCCTTATTGATCATGCTAAAAAGAGGCACGGATCACTAGCAAACAACATGAACATATGGCATAAAAATAAGGATAGGGCAAGGACTTAGTGAAATTCTAAGTCCCTGAAATCAGCATCATTGAGTAAGCTACTTTGCATGCTTGTGCTAGTCACCACAAAGATCAAAAAAATACATGGCATACACCCCTATAAAGATGACATGGCATTCTTCAAAACACATGTAGAGCTCAGGATCATAGCATGCACACATTAAACATGGCAAAAATGACAAAAGTGCATTTGCTGAAATAGATCTGAAATAATCATCACATAGCCCTCTTCCAACAGCATTTCGGGCATCAAGATGAGCTCAAATGAAAATGATGCAATGAGATGAAATGATGTACTCGTCGAGACGAACATTTTGATATGCCACATGCACGAATCGGAGGTACAATGCGGAAGTTATGGCATGTCAAAGTAAGCAAAAATATTAGGGTTAGGGACAAAAAAGTCAACCCGAGATCGTCTCAGATCTGGATCCAGCCGGGCGCGGACTTCGAGGTTCGCCGGAGGGAAGGTCGCCGGAGATGCGCTGCAGCTTCTAGGGACCGGAGGAGAGGCTGGGGTGGCCGGATCGGGCGACGCTGCGGCGAGGCGGCGCTCGGACGCGGACGGGGCGGCGCTGGCGCGGCTGCCAGCGTC
>NC_041390.1:270181098-270245413 GCF_002162155.2 Triticum dicoccoides | reverse complement strand
GCGGGCGGGGGCCCTCCCCGGGCTTCAGCGGGCCGTGGACGGCGGCGGGTGGCGGGTGGCCACGTGGCAGGCGGCGAGTGGCGGCGGCGATGTGTCCGGCGCGCCTGGACGTGTCCGACACAATGAGGACGAAGGGGGCTAGGGTTAGGGGCGACATGATCCGGAATTTGGAGTGGGAGTTCTTTAAATAGAGGTAGAGGGAGCTAGGAGTCTCCAAATTGAGCACGGTTTGCAGCCACGCAATCATGATCGAACGCTCTAGATAATGGGAGAGGTTTAAGTGGGTTTTGGGCCACTTTGGAAGGGTGTTGGGCTGCAACACACACAAGGCCTTTTCGGTCCCTCGGTTAACCGTTGGAGTATCAAACGAAGTCCAAATGGCACGAAACTTGATAGGGGGTCTACCGGTAGTAAACCAAGGCCGCTTGGCAAGTATCGGTCCAATCCGAAAACGTTTAACCCCCACACATGAAAAGAGGTAGAAAGGGACACCGAGTGACATAGGAGCGCCGGAATGCAAAATGAACAACGGGAAAAATGCTCGGATGCATGAGACGAACACGTATGCAAATGCAATGCACATGATGACATGATATGAGATGCATGACAAAGACAAAACACACGGAGAAAAAAACCCGAAAACGAGGAAATAATATAACTTAGTGCCAGAAACGGCAAGAGTTGGAGTACAAATAAGGTAAATTACATCCGAGGTGTTATATTGGGTGTGGTGGCGCTGACGAGATGGAAGGAGACGCCATCGTCCTTGGCCGTCGAGGATCTTGTGGACGTCGTCGAGGACGGATGAGTTGAAGTCACCGAGGTCGAGCACGCAACTCTTTACCAGCACCGCCATGCCGCGGATCTTGCCCTCCTTCCACGCCTGCTTGTTCTTCCCCGTCAGCCCGTGCAGCAGCAGCATCTCCGACATGGCTGCGGGCGCGAGGAGGGAGGGAGGGATGGAGAGCTGTGGAGGTGGAGGGTGGCTAGGTGGGGTGGAAGGAGTAGGACACGGTGGCGGTGGTTGCCACAGCCTGTTGATCTGAGGCCTCGCTCCCTCCTAGGAAGAGACAGAGAGGGGAGAGGGTGGGGGCACCGGTGACAGGATGCAGGGCGGGGCGGAAGGTCGACGGTGAGGCTAGAGGAGACGAGAACGCCGGTGGGGATGGGGATAGGAGGTCCACGGCAGCGGCGGCGAATTTGGAGGGGATCGATTCGAGGGGAGAGGAGGAGGAAGCATCGTGTTGTGTTGTGTTGCTTTGGTTGGATTGGATTCTCTTTTCACCAGACAAAAATCCTCGAATAATCAGGGTCGGTCGGTGCAGCACATAGCAATGGTGCACCAGGGGGTGGTGTGTCATTGCTATATAGCAGTGGCGCACCACCACCATGGTGCGCCACTAATATGGATAATAGCTATAGCCATTTTCTAGTAGTGGCAGGATCAGTCTCGCGAGAGCGCCTGGAGGGGATCAGCCTCGTGAGGATGGTCCTCAGGGCAACGCCGGTCTCCCTCCACTACCGCCACCACCAAGAAGGAATGACGACCACCATCAGGACGAGGGGGCTGGGGGTTTCCAGGAGCCGCCTGCCATCGCTTGCATCTTGGGCGGAGCTCAAGCCCTAGCCTCACAGCGTATCTTCAAACAGTTCGCTCGTGAAGTGAATGTAGTCCTCCCCAAGCTCGTGGCCACGCACCCGCTCAGATGGTCCAAGTGCGCCATCACGTTCATCTCGGCAGATCAGCTCAAGTGCGCGGCTACCGCCGGCGCCCTCCCGATGCTCTGTTCACTAGTCATTAGCAACGTGTAAGTTACCAAGACTCTCATCGATGGCGGCGCATGGCTCAACGTCCTGTCCATCGACACGTTCAACAACCTCCAAGTGCTGTATGATCAGCTTCAGTCCACCAAGCCTTTCTCAGGAGTGACCGACGGCTCCACCACCCCGATCGGGCAGGTCCGCCTCCCCGTCACCTTCGTACAGCGCGACAACTACCGCACCGAGCTCATCGACATTGACGCTGCCGACATCCGTCTGCCATACAATGCCATCCTTGGGTATCCGGCCCTGGCCAAGTTCATGGCCGTGACGCACCACGGCTACAATATCCTCAAGATGCCAGGAAGCAGCGGGATCATCATAGTCCCCTGCGAAGAAAGAGATGCGGTGTGCTCCCTCGAGCGCGCCTTCCAAGTAGCGTCAATCGAAGACCCCGGCAACAATGCAGCTCGGTACCCTCCTGAGGTCGTCCCCAAGAAGAAGAAGTGGCTACTCTGTGCCGGACCTCAGGAGGGCAGCGCCGCAAGTGGCACCTCGTGAGGATCAGCGCCCACACCTGGGGCGCCTCCGTCTATCGCATAGGAAGGCGCGCCCGGCTCCCTCCTCGGGCAGGGCTCGGGGGCTCTCTTCTCGAAGGCCTCAGACCTTGCCAACGTCACGAGGGAGGCGCTCAGGCACCACTTGGAGACATGTTTCGCGGCCCGTCTCCCTCAGGAGGACACTGGGCAAGGAGCGCCCGGCGCTCAGGAGTTCATCACCAAGGTATCTCAGGAGCTTCAGGAAGCAAGAGCAATACGCGGCGACCGCCGCCCACCTGGCGTTGCTCCCCACCCAGGCGAGGGTGGTGAGCTGCACGTCTGCATCGACATACCAGGGCTCAACTGAGCCGCATCTCAGGAGCGCTTCTGGCCTTCGCGTGTTGGGCGCTGCGAAGGTCCACCTCACAGCTACGTTCGTATGCTGTTCGGCCTGCCGAGCGTGGCTGCTGCCTTCCAGCGCAACCTGCGGAGCGTCATGGCGGTCAGGAGGCCAGGCACCACGCAGTCCTGGCGGAGATGGCGACGGTCCTCAAGGAACCGCTAGGACCCCCAGAGCCTCCCGAGGCTCAGGGCCCCGGTGGCTCATGAGGAGCAACCCCTTCGCTGCATACCTTCAGCTGCCTCAACACCCCTTAATCAATGGAACCAGGTGACATTTTCCAATTTCATTTAGCTAGGAGCGCCCAGGGGGCTGCATTATTCCCAGGCCGCGTGGATCCGTCCCTATGGCATGTATCCCTTATTTTTTATGTCTTTAGGTTACCTTGCTGGGGGCACCCCTCGGGCTGCATCATCCCAAGCTACTCAGGCCGGGCCCAGTGGTGCATATCGTTCATGCATTTACCTGAGCTAGTTTGCCTTCCATGCTTAATCTATCTATGATCATCACCTGCTTTATTGTCGCCCACCGCGGGAGCCGCGCGCTGGTCATCTTTCTTCAGGACCCTTCAAGTGAGAGGGTTAGGCACGGCGTTTGTGCTCGGGTCCGTCCCTGCAGCGTCGATAAATCCAATAGCTGAGCTCTATCTAGCGGGCCGACCCCGTTCACGTCACCTCCTAGGGCCGTTGGTGCTTGGCTTTCTCACGCGATAACCTCAGGAGATTCGTTCAGCGCAGGTTGTTTGACCACCTCGCAGGACCAACATAGCGAACAAGAATCAAGATCAGGCACAACCCGCCTTGAGGTAGGGCCTCGTGAGTCCCGCGCTGGCTTACCAGTGCCCAAACACACCTCGTCTAGCCCTGTCGTGCAAGCCACGTGTCAGGGCGGGGCTCTACATGCCCCGGGGGCTCTCCACAGTAGGGAGTCCCCTCCCACGTACCAGTGGAAGCACCATGCTCCGCGCTGGTAGTCGACACTGCTGAGGAGCAGCTATGCTCGTGCAAGTGCGGAAGCGCCATGGTCCGTCCTGGTGATAAACAACTGAGGGCGGCCTCACGGCCGTATCAACCTCAGGGAGCCTCCGGGCTCAGTGTCTGGCCTCAATGCAATGCCTCCCCTCGGGAGAGCCGCGCGAGGGGGCTGGGCACGGGGGCTGCGCTCGGGTCATGCCCAAGCGTATGCCAGCCCGCCAGGTCCCTCGGACCTGGTCGTCGCGCGCCCCTCCCGAGCCGAGCCTCGGTGAGGACAAAGGTATGAAGGTTGTTTGAACATCAAGGGGGACTCCTGAGCATCACGACTCAGGAGCCTAACTGACCACGTAGCCCCTCACTCCTTGGTCCGTCCTGATCTCCGGTCGGCCCAACGGCGGTTGAGGTATGCACGGGGTTGGGCTCCGCCGACGTAGAACACTAATCCTATTGTCGCGCCTCCTTCCTATAAGCTGTTTGCACGCCAAGGGGGACTCCTGAGCATAGCGACTCAGGAGCCTAACTGGTCACGTAGCCCCTCACTCCTTGATTCCGTCTTGGTCTCCGGTCGGCCCAACGGCGGTTGAGGTATGCGCGGGGGCGGGCTCTGGTGACATAGAACATAAAGCAAATAGGAAGAATATCGCAAAATCTCAAAACAAATATTACAAGACATATTGTTCTCTCAAACGTCAAGCACAAGTTTAAACGCCTCCACGAGGCACGATGCGTGTTGCATGAGTAAAATAGGAAAGTTGCCGCAAGCAGGTCACCCCTGGACACCGCCATCGCCCACAAAAGGTGCTCCTCCCTCGGGGGCATCGCCGCCCACAGCACGAGCTCGCGCGATGAGTCTGTGGCGTGGACTCCAGGGGCGGCGCCACGCGCCACCATGGCACGGCGACCAAGGCCACGGTGCGCGCGCCGACACTCGTCGCCTCTCCCTCCTGAGCCCCCGTCTTGGGAGTACAGGGGTAATGGATACCCGGGAGGAGGCCGCTCGCACCAAGGCCTCGTCACCACCTGCATCGTCGCCTCGTCGCGGCGGTGGGCAGGCCTCTTCTTCGGCGGGAGCGGTACCAGCCCATCGAGGGGAGTTTTTCCTTTCTCCGCCGCGGAAAACCTTCAGATGGGCGCCATTGGTGCCGGCAATGGTGCGAGGGGGGAGAAGCAAGCGAAATGGGAAGAGATGGGCGACGGGGGCTCTGCCCCCTCCCATTTATAGCAGGAGAAGGCCAACCAGCGCCTCCCCACGATCACATGTAATGACTGTTTTTCCTTGCATGTCGCAGGGAGTTGTCAAGTGGGGCAGTTGCCGAGGCAGCATGGGGAAGCGGAGACGCCCACGGCCAATCAACCGCCACACGTCAACCAAGGCCGCAGGCTATTGGGGCTCGCGGCCCTCCGCACTTGACCTTTGGCTTCGCCTCGAAGCCAAGCCCGAGCGTGCCTTGGGCTCGGGGGCTACTGTCGGCATTCTGGGAACGGGGGTCCCCATACTTGCCTGCCTGTGGCCCACGGCGTAGCTCTGCGGGCGGGCCTGAATGGCCCATCTTCACCAACAAGCACCCAAGACCCTCGTGTGGGGCCAAGCCTCACGAGGCGGACGACACAAGACCTCCTCAGGAGCGCCCTCACCAGGCTGGCTCGCGAGGGGCAGAGAGTTCAAGGGAAGGCAAACCTCATGAGGTTTCAATGACGTGAGCCATGACGATCAAGATCAGGTGGGCGCCAGCGCGCACAATGTCCTTGTTTTCTCTTTGGTGCTAAGGAAGCAAGCGCAGACGCGGAGTGCCGAGGCGTCAAGCAAAGGTTTCCATATCGATGCAACGATATCATGACCAGCAGGACGGCAAGATGGAGGTCACCATGGAGCCAAGGCGGCGTCACCACCAGAGCCTTTTGCATGCGAAGACTGGTTTTTTCAGGATAAGCTGTACTAGTTGTCCCCTTTCAAATTGGCCATTGTTGGCTCCCTTCCCGCTCAATATTTGAGGAGAGGACCAGGGTCTCTATAAATAGGACTAGCCACCACCATAGCTAGGAGCGGAGATCCGAACAACCACAAGTTCACGTAGCACAAGAACACCTCTCCTCAGGAGGCTGTTCTTCCCCTTGTACTGTTCATCCTTAGCCCAAGAGGCTATCCACCACACCACACTAGAGTAGGTTATTACACCACAACGGTGGACCGAACCAGTATCAATCTTGTGTCCTTTGTGTTGCGAGTTCGTCGAGTTAGCCCTTGAGATCTTAGCGAAGCTAGGACGTGGATCGGTAGGGGGAGATCTTCGCGCGCACCCCAGTGTTCGAACCTTGAGGGTTTTGCCGGAATCCGATATTCGACAGTATTAGAGACCAATCGACGAAACTATCTGCGATGCATGAATCACAAATGGTATGGTAATAAAATCGTCACCAATAAGATGAATTTTGTGAGATGGCGGATCCATCAAATACGATTTAGAAAAGAGTTGCATGTGGGATACGTGCATACAATTGATACATACAAACTGTTTGCGATGAGCCAAAACAACAGAAACATCAAGGTGTGTGCGATAAACGGCATACATGCCAGTTGGATAAACTATTTGCGATGAGCGGAAACATCACAAACGATTACCCAGGACAAGATGTGTGCGATAGAGGATATACATGTCACTTGGATGAACTATTTGCGATGATCCAGAAGAACACCAATGATTCGGCTTAACAAGATGGGTCATATGCAACAAACATGTGAGTAATAAGAATTGTGTGCGAAGACCGATGATAACACAAACTATTCCTCCTAATAAGCTATGTGTGTTGTGGGGAAACGGTTCCTGGTAAAGAGTTGTCAACGATTTAAGAAATCATCACCAACGGGTTCCGTAGTTTAATCTGTACGTGATGTGATTTGTATAGTCTACTGATGAGGACATCAATACCATTGTTACACTCAAAGCCCCTGCTGCTATACATACTGGACCAATTGCTAGAGCTCGCATGCACCAATTAAATTATCAGGTACTTTCGTTTCTTGGTAATGATTCTAATGTTCATGAGAATATGATGCTGCCTAAATTGGATCATTTGTTTTGCTTACAAATGAAGGGCCTGGCATGGATAAGAGGGATGAACACTGGAGCAAGACCAAGCATGGAGATGATGGCATGCACAAGGGGATCAAGAACGGAGTTACAAGTGATGATTTCAGGACTTTGAAGCCACCATAAGGAGTGCATGATGCCTTGGACGAAATATACAAGATGCCACTTCATAAATTTCGTCCAGAGACTATTTTAGGTGTTGCGTCACCTTATTATTGGGCCAGGCCCATGTATTTTTGAAATACTGAAGTATAGATTGTTTTTTGAGTCCGTATGTGTGGGGAAACAAGAGTTAGGGTTGGTTTCGGACCCCTCCTCCAAGGGCCACGAAATCCCCCCTCTTCCTCCATATATACAGCCCTTAGGGCGTCGTTTAGACTTTGGGTTTTGTTTAGATTAAAATTCTCCATAGGTGCAACTTCGCGTACTTCGTTTGTGTTCAACGACCAGACAAAGGTGTCACAGAACCCCATCTTGATCAATAAAGCTTTCCTCTTATATTCGCAATATCCAGATTGCAATCTCAGTTTGTTGCTTGTTCTTCGTTTGCCTGCAAGAAACAGACCTTCGTGGTCAGGTTGATCATGCTCCGGCGTGGTAAATAACCTCTCAGAGTTGGTTTAGCAATTGCTAAGGCGTGATGCCCTCGCATGTTCGTAGTCGGATCATCAAAGTCGACTTCCTCCAAAACGATAGCCACCATCTCATCGAAATACGGGACACCTTTGCCTCTATCAAGTGGTATAAGATTTTCAGGTTGCTCGGTGAGATTTTATAGTTTTTTCGTAGTTTCGATCGAGTCTGTTCTTCATACCTATAGTCCACGAAAAAGCCAAAAAATTAGGGTTAGTTCATCCTATCCGAACCAATCTGAGCCTTTGCATAATATTTTCTGTATTTGGTTTGTTCAATTTGTGGTTGCATCATCGTGTCAAGTTGCTGGTCTTAGCGTCTAGTCCTTTAGAGTTTCGAGTTCTATTCACAGGTTTTCACGTCGCCGTTACCATATATATCACCACCGCATCATCATCATCACTACTACCGTATACCACCACCGCACCAACTTCATCGCCGCTGCCATATACCACCACCACATATTCACCGCCAATCCAAGTCCATATCCACCACCACCTATCCACCACCATCACGCCAATCCGAGTTCCACCAGATTCATTGCCGCCACCAGTCCGAGTTCCACCAGATTCATCTCCGCCACCAGTCCTAGTACGAGTCCAGTATTTTGTTACTCTGTTTTGGATTTCCAGATCATGCCATACTCCGAGTCGTGATAGAGTAGGACTCCAGAACTTTCGTGCTACCCATAGTAGAAAAATAGTTCCAAACTCAAAAAAAAACTAAGTCTGGAAATTTTTGGCTAGGCAGTTTTAGACCATTTGTAGACTTTTTCGGAAAAAAATTGTTGCGGAGCAAAAAAAGAGGAAAAAAGTGCAAAAAACGTGAAAAAATAAAAAAAAATCAGAGCGTGCTCCTCCCTTGTTTACGTGCAGCGTCGTGATTTTGTTAGTGTTCTAGGCTCGCGTCTCTAGCACGGTCTAGCCTAGGACCACCACAGTACCATCGTTGAGCGTTTATTTAACTTTGCATCTCTGAATTGATTACTCCTGACCCTTTTTGCTACCATATTATAAGAATTCCCAGCTCCACATACATCTACGTTGTGTGTTTGACTCTCCCTGGTAATCACTCTATCCAAGCTTTGAGAGTTTTGACTACGACGGTTGCCGATCACCGCCTGCTGTTGGGTAAGAACTAGTAAGAATTTGAGATTTGCTTGACGGATTTGTGACACCCACCACCAACTCTTGTTAGTAGCCCGTAGGATCATATTCTTGTGTGTTTCTATTGCTGCTAACCTTGGCAGGATCACAAGCCGATGAGACCGACTGGGAGAACATGACGAATTAGGAGTTGCATGATAAATTTCAGCAAATGATGAGTGGATAGATGCAAGATGTGCTAAACAGATTTGAGGAGGCCATGGAGAAGATAGATGGCATGGAGAAGACGTTCGAAACAAAGCTCGATAACAAATTTAATGAATTGCTCGCGCGTCTTCCACCACCACCACCGGCTGCACCTAACACACCTCTACAGTAACAATAACAACAACAACAACAACAACAACAACAACAACAACAACAACAACAACAACAACAACAACAACAACAACAACAACAACAACAACAACAACAACAACAACAACAACAACAACAACAACAACAACAACAACAACAACAACAACAACAACAACAACAACAACAACAACAACAACAACAACAACAACAACAACAACAACAACAACAACAACAACAACAACAACAACAACAACAACAACAACAACAACAACAACAACAACAACAACGACTACCTCCACGTCGCGAAACAACCCTCCGTCGAGTGAGTCGTGTCCCTCTTGCGCCTGGCCAAACTGTTGCTGTTGCTGTTGATACTTCTGTGGCTCCTGCTGCTGATGCGGAGGAGGATGATTATGCGGGAGATTACGAGGATGAGGTTGATCAAAATCAGAACTACGTGAAACCACTAGCACCACAACCACCAGGTCATCCACATTTAAATAATGGCAATGGTAGGGCTCCCCCTCAGGTATGAGATCATGACCATCTCCCTAAACTGAAATTGAATATTCCACCATTTGAGGGTAGATATGTTCCTGATATATATCTTACTTGGGAGTTAGAAACTGAACAACGATTTACATGTTTACAATATCCTGAGGAGAGACGTGTTCCTGCTGTTGTTTGTGCTTTCACTAGCTTTGCATGTGTTTGGTGGTCTGAACATTGTAGATTATATCCTATTCCAGCTACTTGGGCTGCTTTGAAAACTACTATGCGTACTCGTTGGGTTCCACCATATTATCAACGTGAATTAATTCAAAAATTGCAGCGTTTAAAACAAGGAAAAAATTCTGTAGAAGAATATTATCAGGAATTACAAACTGGCATGATTAGATGTGGTATTGTTGTAACGCCCCAAGACCGGAGCTTCAGATGCCTTCCTTGGTTTTCCGAGTTTCGTTGGGTAATTTGTGTTGTCTATTGCATTCATCTTTGCATTTGTGCATTGCATCATGTCATCATGCCATCATGTCAGTTTTTAACTCAACTAAATAAATGGCATGGATCTTTGATCCATTTAAATCGAGGGAATTCACATGGTGAGTTCTCTTTATAACATATCCTCCCAATATTTAGGGAGCTATTATAAAATATTCCATTAACTTGGAATCACCCATAACAAAATTGCACTACTCTTCAACTCTTCCCTTACCCGACTAAACCTCCTATCCTTCCTTTTTGACCTTTTAAGTTAAATTGCAAATTGGGTTGCAATTTTATGTTCTCCATTAATGTTCCAAATCTGCCCATAAATCACATCTATTGTGTAGGGTCACCTCCTATAATTTCAACCCATTTGGAGTTCATTTGAATGGGTTTCGAAATTCAAACTTGCCGAGTTAAATCCAACGCGTGTGGATTTTACTTCCTCTAAAAAATCCTCAGGCCATTTTGTCAAATTCCTCGTATTTTTGCGAGTCCGGGAAATTTATCCGCGTACTCAAATTCTTTCCCTAACCTCCCTCTTTCCTTTTTTTCTCCTTAATTGTTTTCTGCTGAAGAAAATAAGAAGAGGAGAGAGAGAGAGAGAGATAGATCAGGCCCTTTTCCCATCCCTGCGGCCCATTCTCCTTCCAGGCCCAGCCGGCGCCCTTCCCCTAGGCGCAACCCCTCTATACTGGGCCAGCCTCTAAGGCCCACCAAGTTCCTAACCCTAGTCCTCACGACCGAACCACCTCTCCTTCGATCTCTCCCTCCTTCGTTCCCACATGCGCCGCCATCTCTCGCTCGCTATCCTTCCCCCCTCGCTCCTTTCCTCCCTTCCCGACCGCCGTCACTAGGATCCCCTCGCTCAACTCCTTCACTCCCTCGTCCTCCTCGACATCGCCTTCCTCCCAGCACCACGAGCCTGCTCCGCCGCCTCCTCACCTCCCATGCCGCTGTTGTGCCGGCCAGCAACAACCATTGCCGAAGCTCCTCCTCCCCGTGTCTCCGTTTGCCGAAGATTCTTGTAGCCTCGCTCGCCCGTGCTCCCGCAGCCCCCTCGTCCAGGAGCTCCACGAGGAGAGGAGCAACGATGCCCGAGCACTCCTCCTCGTGACCCGCCGCTCCGGCGAACCGCACCACCGGCGACCACCTTCAGCAGGCCCCTCTGCCATCGCCCCTGCATCCTCGCCCGCTCAGCTTTGACCAGTTCACCAGGTCCCTTGCACCAGCGCCGCGACTTCCTCCTCTGCTTGCAGTTTGCTGTTGCGCCTCCCTGGCCTCGCTGCCTCCGCGGGGCACTAGTAGCACATCCACCTCGCCGTTGACCTCTTGTTGCTGTGGACCCAAGGCCACCGCACTGTACAACTACGGCAAGATGCACCCTGGGTTTTGCCAAGACTCTATGTTGGACCTTGTGGATGACTACAGAACCCGAGACCAGGATTTTCGCCAAGTCCCTTGACGACAAGTGCATGACTATGCGGATTGTACCAAGTACCCCTTCGTTTTGTCGAGACCGGCAAGTCCGAAGACCGCGTGTACCTCTACCATTGCCAAGTACCTCTCGGATCCGACAAGTACCCCGATGACATGTGTACCACCATGCCCGAAGACCTTGGATGCGCCAAGTTCTACTACATGGACCGCCAAGTTCCTGTACTGGTGACTCGAATCATCTACGAAAACGTGTACCTCTACCGCCGTCTTCGGAATCGCCAAGAATGCCAAGTACCCCAACGCCCGATGCCTGGAACGACTATCGTTGTTGTGGATCCGACAAGACCAAGTGTATGGCTACCGTCGACATGGATTCGTCAAGTTCCTCGATGATCGTGTACCACTATCGCTCCCCGAACATGAACGACCATTTCCTCTTTGACTCGTGAACTACTACTTCCACTACCATCGCCGAGGACCGATAGTACCACTACTTCTACTACCGTCGCGGAATGACTACTTCCTCTTCTTCCTTTACCGGACTCGAACCACTCCGTAATTGCACTTTTGGGTGGTATAACCGCCAGAATGATGCCCGTGGACCGTATGCATGCGATGTATTGTATGAGATACCCATGTTTGCACCATGGTCGAATCACTGCTTGCTCGGTTCTCCTTGTTTGCCGCTAACCCGTGGGAACCTGGTTACCGGGATCACCCCACCATCTTGCATGACACGCTCACATCATTTTTCCTTTTGCCCCGGTATCTCCATGAGCTACGAGAACCGATATGTTGCCGTGGCATCATTTTCAGATTTCTTGCCGTGGCATCCCTTTCGTTTCCGCCATGATGACTAATGCTTCATAATATGCTCATGTCAACTTTTAATAAAAATTGCATAAACTTGCAAATGTTATCCGCATCATGATAACAACATCAAGAATGTTAAAATTGTTGTTTGCATTAAATTGCTAAACGCATATGGGGATTTACCGGAATTGTTGTTTGATGTTTCCGGCCCCATTTAAATTGCTTAGATTGTGTAGTTTACTTTTGCTTCATCTCTTGCCATGTTTAAAAACATTTAATATTGTTGAGTACCTAACCGGGAGTGAACTAAATAATTGTTGTGGTGTTTCGTCAATATGCAACTCGTTGCATATTGAGCTCCACTTAATTTGTAGTATTGTTTGTGCACTTTGCCATGCCATGCCTAATTAAACCGGACATGCATCATACTTGGTTGCGCATCATGCCATGATTATGTGATGGTTGTTTACCATGTTGTTTGCTTCTTTCCGGTGTTGCTTCTTCGGGTTAGTTCCGATTATGTCGTGTTTGGGAGGATCCATTCGACTACGTCCGTTTGTCTTCTTCATGGACTCGTTCTTCTTCCTTGCGGGATTTCAGGCAAGATGACCATACTCTCGAAATCACTTCTATCTTTTCTTGCTAGTTGCTCGCTCTATTGCTATGCCGCGATACCTACCACTTGCTATATCATGCCTCCCATATTGCCATGTCAAGCCTCTAACCTACCTTTCCTAGCAAACCGTTGTTTGGCTATGTACCGCTTTTGCTCAGCCCCTCTTATAGTGTTGCTAGTTGCAGGTGAAGATGAAGTTTGTTCCGTGTTGGAACATGGATTTGGTTGGGATATCATTATTATCTCTTATTTACTTTAATGCATCTATATACTTGGTAAAGGGTGGAAGGCTCGGCCTTATGCCTGGTGTTTTGTTCCACTCTTGCCGCCCTAGTTTCTGTCATACCGGTGTTATGTTCCTTGATTTTGCGTTCCTTATGCTGTTGGGGGAATGGGACCCCCTTGACAGTTCGCTTTGAATAAAACTCCTCCAGAAAGGCCCAACCTTGGGTTTACCATTTGCCACCTAAGCCTTTTTCCCTTGGGTTCTGCAGACTCAAGGGTCATCTTTATTTTAAACCCCCGGGCCAGTGCTCTTCTGAGTGTTGGTCCAACTTGTCAGCCGCCGGTGGCCACCAGGGGCAACTCTGGGCTGGCCTACCGGAAGTTTGGACAATCTGGTGTGCCCTGAGAACGAGATATGTGCAGCTCCTATCGGGCTTTGTCGGCACATTCAGGTGGCTTTGCTGGTCTTGTTTTACCATTGTCGAAATATCTTGTAACCGGGATTCCGAGTCTGATCGGGTCTTCCTGGGAGAAGGAATATCCTTCGTTGACCGTGAGAGCTTGTGATGGCCTAAGTCGGGACACCCCTGCAGGGTTTTGAACTTTCGAAAGTCGTGCCCGCGGTTATGGGCAGATGGGAATTTGTTAATATCCGGTTGTAGAGAACTTGACACTTAACTTAATTTAAAATGAATCAACCACATGTGTAGCCGTGATGGTCTCTTTCCGGCGGAGTCCGGGAAGTGAACACGGTTCTTGTGTTATGCTTGAACGTAAGTAGTTTCAGGATCACTTCTTGATCATTATAGCCTCTTGACCGAGCTTTGCTTCTCTTCTCACTCTCATTTGCGTAAGTTAGCCACCACAAATGCTAGTGCTTGCTGCAGCTCCACCTCACTGCCTTTTCCTACCCATAAGCTTAAATAGTCTTGATCGCGAAGGTGTGAGATTGCTGAGTCTCCGTGACTCACATATACTTCCTGTGGGAGTCCTGGATTAGGGGGTCTCCGGACAGCCAGACTATCTCCATTGGCCGGACTGTTAGACTATGAAGATACAGGATTGAAGACTTTGTCTCGTGTCTGGATGGGACTCTACTTGGCGTGGAAGGCAAGCTAGGCAATACGGATATGTGTATCTCCTCCTTTGTAACCGACCTTGTGTAACCCTAACCTCTTCGGTGTCTATATAAACCGGAGGGTTTTAGTCCGTAGGACAACATACAATCATACCATAGGCTAGCTTCTAGGGTTTAGCCTCTCCGATCTCGTGGTAGATCTACTCTTGTACTACCCATATCATCAATATTAATCAAGCAGGACATAGGGTTTTACCTCCATCAAGAGGGCCCGAACCTGGGTAAAACATTGTGTCCCCTGCCTCCTGTTACCATCCGCCTTAGACGCACAGTTCGAGACCCCCTACCGAGATCCGCCAGTTTTGACACCGACATTGGTGCTTTCATTGAGAGTTCCTCTGTGTCGTCGCCGTTAGGCTTGATGGCTCCTACTATCATCGATAGCGATGCAGTCCAGGGTGAGACTTTTCTCCCCGGACAGATCTTCGTGTTCGGCGGCTTTGCACGGTGGGCGAATTCGCTTGGCCATCTAGAGCAGATTGAAAGTTATGCCCCTGGTCACCAGGTCAGGTTTGGAAGCTTAAACTACACGGCCGATATCCGTGGAGACTTGATCTTTGACGGATTCGAGCCTCTACCTTATGCGTCACGCGTTCACGATGAGTATGATTTAGCTCTACCATTGGACAGTGTTCAGGAAATCGCATAGGCAGCCGCTCCGACCCTCAATTCGGAGCCAGTTGCGCCGTCCATGGACGGGTGGATGGAGCCCGCCACGGAGGCCTTACCCTCAGCGGTGATCGAGCCAAACATTGACCTTACCTTGCACGAGAGCCGTGTTGTTAAACTGCTGGATCCTTCTCCGGTCACGGACTCCGAGCCGCCTGCGCCCGTTCCTATCGAATCTGATTGGGCGCCGATCATGGAGTTTACCTCCGTGGATATTTTTCAGCACTCGCCTTTTGGCGACATACTGAACTCATTAAGGTCTCTCTCCTTGTCAGGAGGATCCTGGCCGAACTATGTCCGGCAGGACTGGGATGCGGACGATGAAGAAATTCGCGGCCCACCCACCACCCACTTAGTAGACACTGTCGATGACTTAACCGGCATGCTCGACTTCGACTCCGAATACATCGACGGTATGGACGACGATGCGGGAGACAAAGAGGAACCACTGCCCACAGGGCACTGGACAACCACCACATCATACGATATATACATGGTGGATACACCCAAAGAAGGCAATGGCGACGAGATAGCGGAGGATGACCCCTCCAAGAAGCAACCCAAGCGCTGACGTCAACGGTGCTGCTCTAAGTCCCGCCAAAGCAAAAGTGGTGATACCGGGACAGGAGAGAATAACACTCCAGCAGACATATCACTCTTGCCATTACATTGATAGCCATCATAGCCTTGCTCCTTTGCGTCGCTTACCCATCGAGACTAGCCATTGATTATTGCCGGCAACGAGACTTGTGCACATTAGCGATCATACTTCCCATAACATACATATATCATTGTTGCATATATTGGTATCATCTCTTGTGTCACAAAGTTGTCATCGCATACTCATTTGCTATCTAGGTTCGTCAAGCATTGCATGAGAAAAGAGCTCAAACATTAAAGAGCCAAACAAGCTTTTAAGGAAAGAGAAAAGATAAGCAAAGACCTTTTAAGCAAGAACCATCGCATCTTACAACATTAAGATTGTCATACTCGATCATCTTGGATCATATCATAGCAACACCTTGCATAGAACATATTTGGGATAGAAGTAGTTGCATTTTTGCTAAGTAGGTTGTGCACAAGTTCTTGTATCCGCCTATTGTGCAATCGTGCTAGCGTCTCTCTAGTGTTGTGCAACAAGAGCATTTTTGTGGATTCCACATTTTGGCTCACCCTTGGTTGCACAACCCCACTTATCTTTTTGCGTGTGTGTTTCCGTGTACCTTATATGCTTGGTCTACTTGTTACATTGCATCTTGCGAATCTTTTCCAACATTATTGAAGCTCACTTACAATTGCATCAAATTTTGTGCCACCATCCTAACCAAGCTCCACCAAAAGCTTTTACTTGTGTAGGTGTGAGAAACCGACAAGAGCTAGTACCAATTGTGCTATTTCCTTGTCCTACATTGGAGTGATCCTCGATCCACTTTCAACTTCGGTCAAGGTACATTTGGTACTCGTTCTTCTCTTTCTACCACTCACATTTGTCTTGGAATGATGGATAGGTACTTCTTCCAACCCACTCTTCATGGAGCAAGACGATGACATGAACTCCTTCGTCACCAAGAGTCACCTCTTTGGTGCACAACGTGCTTTGCATCAAGAGCAACAAGCTATGAGTGAACGCATCGACAACCTTGCCACCGACTTGCGACTTTCCGAGCAATGTACAAGGGACTACTTCGACCACAAGCTCGACGATCACAAGCAAGAGAATGACGCAAGGATGGACGAAATTCGTGCTTTGTTGCTCAACCGCGCGTCTTCCACTTCAATAAGGAGCCGTTCAAGCCGCCACTCCGACTTCACCCTCTCCGGCTCAAGTACACCGACATTGAACACTCTTCGTCGGGCCACGCGCACCGATCGTCAAGCAAGCCTCAATCCGCTACGCGACATAGACTCTCAAGAGCGCCGACAACGTCAAACTCAAGAGGCCTTTGCGCTAGCCCGAGAATGGCAACGACAACACCAACATGAAGAGGAAGAGCAAGCGCGTCTACACCAAAATGCTCAAGATGCCGAGGCACAACGTCAAGAACAACAACTCCGTGACGCTCAAGCACTTGCGGCGCAACAAGCTCTACGCGATTCGAGTCGAGCCGTAGCCGACCGAAGCCGACAAGCCTGTCAACAAGAGGAAGCACTTCGCGAAGAAATTCAAGAACGAAGATTTCAAGCGCGTGTGCATCGTCAAGTTCCTCCTCGAGCTCGACAAGCTCCTCCACAAGCTCGCCAAGAACAACAAGTCAATCAAGAGCATGAAGACAATGGAGATCCTCCACGACAAGAACAACATGACGATAACTACCCCCCCGCGCCAAGAGCACCACGAGTTGCACAATCATCAACAACATGGGTGTCATCATCCCCGACCCCAACACAATGAAGAGCAACGTTATGGCAAACTCA
Organism: Triticum dicoccoides; assembly: GCF_002162155.2. NCBI lineage: Eukaryota > Viridiplantae > Streptophyta > Magnoliopsida > Poales > Poaceae > Triticum > Triticum dicoccoides. Next base: position 270,228,251 of record NC_041390.1, on the reverse strand, counting down.
AGTTCACCATGCCCAAGTTCAATGGAAGCAACGATCCCGAAGAGTACCTTTCATGGGCATTGAAGGTTGACAAGATCTTCCGTTTGCACAATTTTGAAGAAGAGAAGAAGATCGCGATGGACCCCCTTGAGTTCCAAGATTATGTCCTCATTTGGTGGGAACAAATCATAGAGCGCCGAGAGGCAAGAGGTGAACCACCCATCACTACTTGGCCGCAAATGAAGGATGTCATGAGAGCACGCTTCGTACCTACCTACTACAATGCGACCTCTTCAAGAAACTCCAACAACTCAAGCAAGGAACAAAGAGCGTTGAAGAATACTACAAGGAGATGGAGATTGCAATGATAAGAGACAATGTCATGGAAGATGATGAGAAAACAATGGCACGTTTCTTGAATGGACTCAATCATCCTATCAAGAAGATCGCCGACTTCCAACCACACTCAAATCTCATCGAGCTAGTGCACCAAGCTACCAAAGCGGAACGCCAAGTGCAAGATGACTTCAAGTATGCCAAGTTCTCGTCCAAGTCCTATGGCTTATCCAACAACAAAGCTCCAACGACTCCAACACCGACTACAAAGCCTTCTACTTCCAACATCGACAAGTCGACTTCCAAGAGAGCTTCGTTAATTACAAGCCATCCTCTTACGAGAAACTTCAAGCCGAGAGCTTCATCATCATCAACCCCAACCGATGAGACCGTCAAGACGAGTTCTTTCAAGTGTTTCACTTGCGGAGGCCGAGGACACAAGTCCTACGAGTGCACCAACAAGCGAACCATGGTCTTCAATGATGATGGCACCTATGACTCCATGAGCGAAGGCAAAATGGAAGCCCTCGAGCAAGTCGCCATGCACCGCCAAGTGAAGAATTAAGAAGAACAAGTCTTTTGTGATGAAGACTCAAGTCCCGCACTTGTTGTCTCCAAAGTCTTAACTCTCCAACATCACCAAGAAGAAGACCAATGATGCCACATATTCCACACCAAGGCCGGCATCAATGGACGATCCGTCAAGGTCATCATCAATGGAGGGAGTTGTCATAATCTCGCAAGTGAAGAACTTTGCTCCAAGCTCCAATTGCCCAAGACGAAGCATCCACGTCCATACAAAGTGCAATGGCTTAGTGACTCCGGCACCATCCAAGTTGAGCACCGAGTACAAGTCTCCTTCAAAATCGGCGCCTACGAAGACACCTTGGAGTGTGACGTCGTTCCTATGACCGTTTGTCATCTTCTCCTTGGACGGCCATGGCAATTCGATAGAGGAGTCATCCACAACGGCCGAACGAACCACTACATCTTCAAGATAAAGGGCAAGGAGTACGTCCTCCGTCCAATGTCGCCAAGTCAAGTGATCGCCGACAAGCAAGCCACCCATCATGGAGATCATAGTGAGAGAGCGAGCCACCAAAAAGAAAGTGAGCGCCACAAGCCAAAATTGAGTGCCTCCACGATGAGCGAAAACAAGAACCTAGTTCTATTTGCCACCAAACGTGAGATGAGAGAAGTGTGTGAGAACCCATCTAGTGTCCTACACTACGTCCTCGTGTGCGAGGACAATGCACCACAAACTAACACTTCTCACACTCTTCCTCTAGTGTTGTCTTCTCTTTTGCAGGAATTTCAAGATGTTTTCCCTGATGAGCTACCTCCGGGTCTACCTCCTCTACAAGGAATTGAGCACCGAATCGACCTCATCCCCGGAGCACCTCTTCCGAACAAAGCTCCATACCGTGTCAACCCCGACGAAACAAAAGAAATACAAAGGCAAGTAAAGCATCTCATAGACCATGGACATGTGCGTGAAAGTTTGAGCCCTTGTGCCGTTCCGGTCATTCTTGTGCCAAAACGTGATGGTAGTTTTCGCATGTGCTCTAGTTGTAGACCTATCAATGCTATCACCGTTCGCTATAGGTATCCCATTCCACGCCTAGATGATATGCTTGATGAGCTTAGCGGTGCCACTATATTTTACAAAATTGATCTTAAGAGTGGTTACTATCAAATCCGCATACAAGAGGGTGATGAATGGAAAACCGCCTTCAAAACCAAGTTTGGTTTGTATGAGTGGTTAGTCATGCCTATGGGTCTTTCGGAAGCACCGAGCACTTTTATGCGCCTTATGAATCATGTCTTTCGCCCTTACATTGGTATATTTGTTGTGGTCTACTTTGATGACATTCTTGTGTTTAGCAAATCTATCAAAGAGCATGTCACCCATGTCCGCACCGTTTTGCAAACTCTTAGAAAAGAACGCCTCTATGCTAATATGGAGAAATGCCTTTTTGGCATTGATAAGCTCGTTTTCTTGGGTTTTGTTGTTTCTTCGAAGGGTGTTCATGTTGATGAGTCCAAGATCAATGCTATTAAGACTTGGCCGCAACCAACCAACTTGCATCAAGTGCATAGTTTTCTTGGCCTTGCGGGTTTCTATTGTCGCTTTGTGAAGGATTTTAGCACCATTGCTTCGCCTTTGCATGCTTTGAGCAAGAAGAATGCGCCTTTTGTTCGGGGACCATCCCAAGATACCGCATTCAATGAGCTTAAGTAGTTGCTTACTCATGTTCCCGTGCTTGCTTTACCCAACTTCGACAAGCCTTTTGAAATTCATCGCGATGCTAGTGGTAATGGCATAGGAGGTGTGTTAACGCAAGAGAAGCGCCCCATAGCTTACTTTAGTGAGAAACTTTTTGGAGGGCAACTCAATTATCCCATCTATGACAAAGAGCTATATGCTTTAGTCCGTGTTTTGCATGAATGGGAACATTACCTTCGTCCCCATGAGTTTATCATCCATACCGATCATGAGACTCTCAAGTATCTTAAGGGACAAACAAAGTTGAACAAGCGTCATGCTAAATGGAGTGAATTTATTGAGTCTTTTCCCTATGTCATAAAGTACATCAAGGGAAAAGAAAACATAGTAGCGGATGCTCTTTCCCACATATGCATGCTTGTCACACAACTTGAGTTAGATGTCATTGGCTTTGAGCATATCAAAGACTTGTATGAGCATGATGCAACTTTTGCTACTCCTTATGCCAAGTGTTTGTCCAATACATCTTGGGAATGCTATTACATTAAAGACAGATATCTTATGAGAGCTAACAAACTTATCATTCCCGATTCCTCTCTTTGTTTGTTGCTTTTGCAGGAATCTCATGGAGGAGGCTTATTGGGACACTTCGGACGCGACAAGACGTTCGCCACGCTCTCTAAGAACTACTTTTGGACAAAGATGTTTCAGGACGTGAATCGTTTCACAAACCGATGTTCTACATGTCGCAAAGCTAAGTCCAAAGCTCAATCTCATGGTATCTATATGCCTTTACCAATTCCATACCAACCATGGGAAGACATTAGCATGTACTTTGTACTTGGTTTGCCTAGAACTCGAAATGGGAAAGATTCCATATTTGTCATTGTGGACCGTTTCTCAAAAATGGCACATTTTATTCCTTGCCACAAGATAGACGATGCTTCACATGTTGCTAATCTCTTTTGTAGGGAAATTTTGCGTCTCCATGTTGTGACAAAGACCATCGTCTCGGACCGCGACGTCAAGTTCCTTAGCTACTTTTGGAAGACCCTGTGCGCCAAGCTCGGAATCAAGCTACTCTTCTCCACGGCGTACCATCCTCAAACCAACGGCCAAACGGAGGTGACAAACTGCACACTCTCCGCTCTACTTCGAGTACTCATCAAGAAGAACATCAAGGAGTGGGAGGATTGTCTACCCATCGCCGAGTTCGCCTACAACCGAGCAAGACACTCAACAACCGGCAAGTCCCCTTTCGAGGTCGTCTACGGATTCAACCCTTTGTCACCATTGGATATTATCCCTCTACCACTCCAAGAGCGCATCAATTTGGACGCTAGTGCACGAGCGACACATCTCAAGAAGGTGCATGAAGATACAAGAAACACCATCGAGCGCCAAGTACGACGCCTTGCGACCAAGCTCAACGTCAACAAGCACCCTATGATATTCAACATTGGAGACCTTGTGTGGCTACACCTTCGCAAGGACCGCTTTCCCCAAGAATGCAAGTCCAAACTTCGACCACGCGCGGATGGACCATTCAAGGTGCTTGCACATTACAACAACAACGCATACAAGATCGACATCCCTAGTGACAAGTACTCCGTGAGTGACATTTTCTATGCATGAGACATGACTACTACCTAAGTCCGAACTTCCACTTTCTATGCATGAGACATGGCTACTACCTAAGTCCGAGGTCTTGTGCATGATTAGGTACCAAGAAGGTCCTCCCGAAGATGTGCATGAAGATGTACATGTCCCCAAGTCCATGGAAGAGGAGAACCAACGGAAGGAGCCAAGAGCATCTCCCAGGCCCCGGACATCCGGCTAAGGCCCCGGACGTCCGGCCCCTGGAGCGTCTTCCACTACAGCAGCCCAGCCGCAGAAGGCTACAGGCCCCGGACATCCAGCCCCTTCTAAGCCCCCGGACATCCGGCCACCGGCCCAAAAATCCGGCCCCTCCAAACAAGAGAGCAACAAATGCCACCGCTCCAGCCCGGACATACGGCGTCGCCTAAAAGCCTGGACATCCGGCCCGACCAGCCCGGACATCCGGCCTCCCCTGTCTGCGCACAGTGAAGGGCCGAGGCCCTTGTATCCCTTCTCCCCCCTAGACTATATATACTCTATTCCGTACAACTTTCTAGGGTTAGCAAAGGATTAGCTCATATTTTGTGTGAGAGCTTTGCTCATCCACTTGGTTACCTTCTCCTCGGAGATTCGAGCCTCCACCGGAGAAGATCCCCCAAGCGGATTCAAGACCCCTCTTTAGGGAAGAACATCAAGACCTCCTCACGGAGAAGAACCGGTTACCCTTTTGTAATGTCCCTAGTTGTCCATGGATCGTGTATCTTCTCTTATGTATTCAAGGATCTAGCACATGTGTGACTTGTTCTTGTTAGTTTGAGTGTTCCTCTTGTGTTTCCCCTTGTGTTTTCCCTCGTTCGCCTCTTCGTGTTCCTCGTGTTCTTCGTGGGATCCGCTCCTTTCATGAAAAATTGGCCGATTAGGGTTCTACCCTACATCACTACTACTTTGCTAACCATAGAAAGGAGGTAGAGGAGGTCTATATATAGTCTAGTGGGCGAAGGGGTAAGTGAGGGGGCGAATGGGTACACGGGCCTCGGCCCAATTCATGCACGCAGACAAGGGCCGGATGATCCAGACGGGGGTCCGGATGATCTGGGACCTCGTTCGGATGATCCGGCTCCGCCGAGCAAATTCTGCAAGATTCGGCCGTCCCGGTGTAAGGATTACCCGGATGATCCAGGGGTCGGCCCAGATGATCCGTCTAAGCCCGGATGATCCGGACGGCGGCCCGTACGTCCGGCCTGACTTCAGCAGCCGCTCCATCTTCTTCTCCTTTCTTCCGTCGTCTCTTCCACGCTTCCCTTGCGGATGGTGTAGTCGTTACTTGGCGTTTGCACTCCTCCTTGACACCCCTGAAGCTCCGAAAATACCTATGCATGCACACGGGAGAAGTGTCAAGTAGTATACCATCCTTGAAGGGGTCAAGTGAGGATGTGAAAAGGAGATGATTCACCTTTGTGTATGTGAAGTAGATGTCGCACGTGTCACTTGCCAAACGGAATCTTGACATGGTGAAGTCCGTAAGATGCTCCGCATCACACTAAAACCAACAAGATTGATCACACATATGCTAGATCCTCGAAACACGAGAGGAGATACAAGATCCACGATCAACAAAGGACGATACACGATAACCGGTTCTTCTCCAAAGGAGGTTTTGATGGTCTTCTCTGCGAGGAGGTCTTGAATCCAATGGGATCTTCTCCGAAGAGGGTCCGCGGTCTCTCTCAAGGAGTAGATCCATTGTGGATGAGCAAAGCTCTATCTCTAAATGAGCTACTACTTTGCTAACCCTAGCTAGGAGGAATAGGAGGTCTATTTATAGTCTTAGTGTAATCGGGGGCGAAGTGAGGGGGTACATGGGCCTCGGGCCCAAATCCTGTGTCCAGACAGGTACCGGACGTTCGCTGGGGACCGGTCGTCCGGTGGCTCATGGGCGTCCGGACGTCTGGTGGCTTCCGGACTTCCGCTGGTTCCGTTCTGTGATGGAGGTGCCGGATGTCCGGTCACTTCGGACTTCCGCTAATTTTGGGTCGGGTGTGGTGGCGCCGGATGTACGGTCATGCCGGTCGTCCGCTCGCTGGAGGGTGTGGCCGGTCGTCCGGTCCTGGCCGGACGTCCGCTCGCTGTAGCTCTTGGCTAGGGCATCAGGCTCCAGACGTCCGGTCCCGACCGGTCGTCCGGTGGTTGGGGCTTCTTCCGCAGCTCTTCTTCTTGAACTTCGCGGTTGGTGTTCTCGCCGTCTTATCCATTGGGTGTAGTCGCTCCGTGGCTCTCCTCCAAGTGTCGGATCATGCATAGTGTTCCCGCTTGAGGTAGTAGCCATGTCTCATGTATAGGAAATGGTAGTTCGGAGAGGAGCGAGTTTACCTTCTCTTCGATAGCCTTTGCTCATGCCCTTGTCATTGGTCCAAGTGGTGTTGTGGGAGACGTAGGTAGGTCCATGGGGATGATCTTGGGATGCTCCGCATCATCTCCCCTCCCTTGGGAAAGATCCGACCTCGGATCGAATTCTTCATCACCATGGTAGGGCGGTAGATCCTTGACATTGAAGATGTTGCTCACGATGTACTTGTCGCGCGGGAGGTCGATCTTGTAAGCGTTGTTGTTGTAGCGTGCAAGCACCTTGAAGGGTCCATCCACTCGTGGTAGAAGTTTAGACTTGCGTTCGGTGGGGAAGCGGTCTTTGAGAAGGTGTAGCCACACAAGATCACCAATGCTAAATACCAAGGGTTGCTTATTGATGTTGAGCTTGGTCGCAAGTCGTTGTACTTGGCGCTCGATGGTGTGCCTTGTATCATCATGCACCTTCTTGAGATGGTTCACATGTGCACTTGCGTCCATATTGATGCGCTCTTGGAGTGGTTGAGGAAGAATGTCCAATGGTGACAATGGGTTAAATCCGTAGACGACCTCGAAGGGGGACTTACCGGTAGTTGAGTGTCTTGCGCGGTTGTACGCGAACTCGGCGATAGGTAGACACTCCTCCCACTCCTTGATGTTCTTCTTGATGAGCACGCGAAGTAGAGCGGAGAGTGTGCGGTTGGTCACCTCCATTTGGCTGTCGGTTTGTGGATGGTACACCGTGGAGAAGAGTAGCTTGATTCCGAGCTTGGCGCATAGGGTCGTCCAAAAGTAGCTTAGGAACTTGACGTCTCGGTCCGAGACAATTGTCTTTGGCACTCCATGTAGACGCAATATTTGCCTACAAAAGAGAGTGGCAACATGTGAAGCATCGTCTATCTTGTTGCATGGTATGAAATGTGCCATCTTAGAGGATCGGTCCACAACAACAAATACCGAATCATTTCCATTTCTAGTCCTAGGCAATCCAATTACAAAATCCATGCTAATATCTTCCCATGGTTGATATGGAATTGGGAGAGGCATGTAAAGGCCATGGGATTGAGCTTTAGACTTAGATTTGCGACATGTAAAGCATCGGTTGGTGAAGCGGTTGATGTCGCGAAACATCTTGGGCCAATAATAGTTCTTGGAGAGCGTAGCGAAAGTCTTGCCGCGTCCAAAATGTCCCATTAGTCCTCCTCCATGAGATTCCTGCAAAAGCAACAAACGAAGAGAAGACTCGGGGATGCAAAGCTTGTTAGCTCTCATAAGATATCCATCTTTGATGTAATAGCGTTCCCAAGAGGTATGTGACAAGCATTTGGCATAAGGAATAGCAAAAGTAGGATCATGCTCATACAAGTCTTTTATGTGCTCAAAGCCAATGACATCCAATTCAGGCTGAGTAACAAGCATGCATATGCGGGAAAGAGCGTCCGCCACAACATTTTCCTTACCTTTGATGTACTTGATGATATAAGGAAAAGATTCAATGAATTCACTCCATCTAGCATGGCGCTTGTTCAACTTGGTTTGACCCTTAAGGTATTTAAGTGTTTCATGATCGGTATGAATGATAAATTCATGAGGGCGAAGATAGTGTTCCCATTCATGCAAAACTCGCACTAAATCATATAACTCTTTGTCATAGATGGGGTAATTGAGTTGCGCTCCAGAAAGTTTCTCACCAAAGTAAGCTATGGGGCGCTTCTCTTGCGTTAACACACCTCCTATGCCATTACGACTAGCATCGCAATGAATCTCAAAGGGTTTGCCAAAGTTGGGTAATGAAAGCACGGGAGCATGAGTAAGCAAATGCTTAAGCTCATTGAAAGCAGTATCTTGGGATGGTCCCCAAACAAAAGGCGCATTTTTCTTGCTCAAGGCATGCAAAGGTGAAGCAATGGTGCTAAAGTCTTTCACAAATCTAAGGTAGAAACCAGCTAAACCAGGGAAGCTACGCACTTGATGCAAGTTGGTTGGTTGTGGTCAAGTTTTAATTGCATTGATCTTAGAGTCATCAACATGAACACCCTTAGAGGAAACAAAAAACCCAAAGAAAACGAGCTTATCAACGCCAAAAAGGCATTTTTCCATGTTAGCATAGAGACGCGCTTTTCGAAGAGTTTGCAAAATGGTTCGAACATGGGTGACATGATCTTTAAGAGATTTGCTATAAACAAGGATATCATCAAAGTAGACCACAACAAACTCACCCATGTAAGGGCGAAACACATAATTCATAAGACGCATGAAAGTACCCGGTGCTTCTGATAAACCCATAGGCATGACTAACCACTCATACAAGCCAAACTTTGTTTTGAAAGCGGTTTCCATTCATCACCCTCTTGTATGCAGATTTGTTAGTAACCACTTTTAAAATCCATTTTGGAAAATGTAGTGGCACCACTAAGTTCATCAATCATATCATCAAGGCGTGGAATGGGATACCAATAGCGAACGTTGATAGCATTGATAGGTCTACAATCGGAACACATGGAGAAGCTACCGTCTCTTTTTTGGCACAAGAATGACCGGAACGGCACAAGGACTCAAACTTTCACGCACATGTCCATGGTCTATGAGATGCTTTACTTGCCTTTGTATTTCTTTGTTTTATTCGGGGTTGACACGGTAGGGAGCTTTGTTCGGAAGTGGTGCTCCGGGGATGAGGTCGATGCGGTGCTCGATGCCTTGTAGTGGAGGTAGTCCCGGAGGTAGCTCGTCAGGGAAAACATCTTGGAATTCCTGCAAAAGAGAAGACAACACAAAAGGTAGAGTGTGAGAGGTGTTAGCTTGTGGTGCGTCGTCCTTGCACAAAAGGATGTAGTGTATCACACTAGATGGGTTCTCACACACTTTTCTTATCTCATGTTTGGTGGCAAATAGAACTAGGTTCTTCTTTTCGCTCATTGTGGAGGCACTCGATTTGGGCTTGTGGCGCTCACTCTCTTTTTGGTGGTTCGCTCTCTCACTATTCTCTCCACGATGGGTGGCTTGCTTGTCGGCGATCACTTGGCTTGGAGACATAGGGCGAAGTACATACTCCTTTCCTTTCATCTTGAAGATGTAGTGGTTCGTTCGGTCATTGTGGATGACACCTCTATCAAATTTCCATGGTCGACCAAGAAGAAGGTGGCAAACGGTCATTGGAACGACATCACACTCCAAAGTGTCTTCGTAAGCTCTGATTTTAAAGGAGACTTGCACTCTATGCTTGACTTGAATAGTGCCGGAGTCACTTAGCCATTGGAATTTGTCGGGATGTGTGTGCTTCGTCTTGGGCAATTGGAGCTTCGAGCAAAGTTCTTCACTTTCTAGGTTATGACAACTCCCTCCATCGGTGATGACCTTGACGGACCTTCCATTGATGCCGGCCTTGGTATGGAATATGTGGCATCTTTGGTCTTCTTCTTGGTGATGTTGAAGGGTCAAGACCATGGAGTCAACGAGAGCGGGACATGATTCTTCATCGCAAAAGACTTGTTCCTCTTCATCGTTCACTTGCCGGTGCATGGTGACTTGCTCAAGTGCTTCTGTTTCTCCTTCACTCATGGAGTCGTATGTACCATCGTCGTTGAGGATCATGGTTCGCCTGTTGGTACACTCAAAGGACTTGTGGCCTTGGCCTCCGCATGTGAAGCATTTGAAGGAACTTGTCTTGATGGTCTCATCGGTTGGGGTAGACGATGATGAAGCTCTCGGCTTGAAGTTTCTCATTGTAGGAGGATGACTTGGGTTTGACGAAGCTTTCTTCTAACTCGACTTGTCGACGTTGCTTGTAGAAGGCTTGGTTGAAGCTTGGGTGTTGGAGAAGCCGTATGACTTGGATGAGAACTTGGCATATTTGAAGTCATCTTGCACTTGACGTTCCGCTTTGGTGGCTTGATACACTAGCTCGGTGAGGTTCGAGTATGGTTGGAAGTCGGCGATCTTCTTGATGGGGTGGTTGAGTCCATTCAAGAAACGTGCCATAGTTTTCTCATCATCTTCCGTTACATTGGCTCGTATCATTGCAATCTCCATTTCCCTGTAGTACTCTTCAATGCTCTTGGATCCTTGCTTGAGTAGTTGGAGTTTCTTGAAGAGGTCTCGCTTGTAGTAGGTAGGCATGAAGCGTGCTCTCATGACATCCTTCGTTTGCGCCCAAGTAGTGATGGGTGCTTCACCTTTTGCCTCTCGGCGCTCAATGACTTGTTCCCACCAAATGAGGACATAGTCTTGGAACTCAAGGGATGCCATCGCGATCTTCTTCTCTTCTTGATTGTTGTGCAAGCGGAAGATTTTGTCGACCTTCAATGCCCATGAAAGGTACTCTTCGGGATCGTTGCTTCCATTGAACTTGGGCATGGTGAACTTTAGAGCATGATTGGTTTGCTGCTAATATTTGGCTAGCCAAATGTTGGCAATGCCAACACTTGCCAACTATTGGCAGCTTTATGTGAGATGGCAAGACGACTCGGTAACCAACCAAGTAGTAGCCAATATTTGGCACAATGCCAAACATTGGCATGCCAACTTTTGGCACCAAACCAATTATGCTCTTAGCTTGCCGTAGCGTTGCTCTTCATTGTGTTCGGGTCAGGGATGATGATGTCCTTGATGAGGAGGATCGTCTCTCACAACTTGCTCTTGTCGTGGAGGATTTCCATTGACTTCTTGTTCTTGTTGAACTTGATGTTCTTGGTGAGCTTGTGGAGGAACTTGTCGAGCTTAACGTTGCACGCGAGCTTGATATCTTCGTTCGTGAACTTCTTTGTGAAGTGCTTCTTCATGTTCATGAGCTTGTCGGCCTCGGTTGGCTATGACTCGACTCGATTCTCGAAGGGCTTGTTGTGCCTCAAGTGCTTGAGCATCTCGCAATTGTTGCTCTTGATGTTGTGCCTCGGCATCTTGTGCTTCTTGGTGTAGATGTGCTCGCTCGTCCTCTTTGTGTTAGCGTTGTCGTTGCCGTTCTCGTGCTTGCCCAAATGTAGCTTGGTTTTGATGATGTCATTGTTCTTGAGAGTTGTTGTCATGTAGAGGGTTGCGGTTGGCTTGACGATCTTGGCACGTGGCACGACGAAGAGTGTTCGATGTTGGTTTACTTGAGCCAGAGATGGTATAGTCGGAGTGTCGACTTGAGCGACTCCGTCTTGATGAGGACGAAGTGGAAGAAGAGCGGTTGAGAAACAAAGCACGAATCTCGTCCATTCTTGCATCGTTCTCTTGCTTGTGGTCGTCGAGCTTGTGGTCGAAGTAATCTCTTGTACGTTGCTCGAAGAGTCGCAAGTCGATGGCGAGGTTGTCGATGTGTTCGCTCATTGCTTGTTGCTCTTGATGCAAAGCACGTTGTGCACCAAGAGGTGTCTCTTTGTGACATACGAGTTCATGTCGTCGACTTTCCCGATGAAGAGTGGGTTGGTAGAAGTACTTGGCCTATCCATCATTCCAAGAGAAATATGTGAGTGGGAGAAAGAGAAGAACATATACCAAATGTACCTTGACCGATGTTGAAGGTGGATCAAAGATCACTCCAATGTGGAACAAGGAAATAACACAATTTGTACCAATTCTTGTCGGTTTCTCACACCTACAAAAGTAAAAGCTTATGGTGGAGCTCGGTTAGGATGGTGGCACAAAATTTGATGCAATTGTTAGTGAGCTTCAATAATGTTCGAAAAGATTCACAATTTTGCAATGCAACAAGTAGACCAAGCAAAATAAGGTACACGGAAACACACACGCAAAGAGATAAGTGGGGTCGTGCAACCAAGGATGAGCCAAAATGTGGAATCCATGAAAATGCTAGTAAGCTTGGTGAAGACAATGATTTGGTAGACCAGTTCCAACTACTGTCTCAGTTGTATGTCTGGTTGGAGCGGCTGAGTATTTAAACTCGAGGACACATAGTCCCGGACACCCAGTCCTGAACATGCAGCTCAGGACACCAAGTCCTCACGTATTCTCTTTGAGCTAAGGTCACACAGACCTCTCCCAATCACTCGTGGTAAGTGAGGGAGTCCTGGATTAGGGGGTGTCCGGATGGCCGGACTATACCTTCGGCCGGACTCCTGGACTATGAAGATACAAGATTGAAGACTTCCTTGGCGTGGAAGGCAAGCTTGGCGATACGGATATGTAGATCTCCTACCATTGTAACCGACTCTGTGTAACCCTAGCCCTCTCCGGTTTCTATATAAACCAGAGAGTTTTAGTCTGTAGGGAAAAACAACAATCATACCATAGGCTAGCTTCTAGGGTTTAGCCTCTCTGATCTCGTGGTAGATCTACTCTTGTACTACCCATATCATCAATATCAATCAAGCAGGACGTAGGGTTTTACCTCCATCAAGAGGGCCCGAACCTGGGTAAAACATCGTGTCCCCTGCCTCCTGTTACCATCTGACCTAGACGCACAGTTCGGGACCCCGTACCCGAGATCCGCCGGTTTTGACACCGACATTGGTGCTTTCATTGAGAGTTCCTCTATGTCGTTACTTTTAGGCCCGATGGCTTCTCCAATCATCAACAGTGATGCGATCCAGGGTGAGACTTTCCTCCCCGGACAGATCTTCGTATTCGGCGGCTTTCCACTGCGGGCCAATTCGCTTGGCCATCTGGAGCAGATCGAAAGCTACGCCCCTGGACATCAGGTCAGATTTGGAAGTTTGAACTACACGGCCGACATCCGCGGAGACTCGATCTTCGATGGATTCGAGCCACAGCCGAGCGCGCCACACTGTTACGATGGGCATGATTTAGCTCTGCCGCCGAACAGTGCCCTGGAGGCCGCACCTGTGTCCGCCCCGACCCCTAGCTCGGAGCCGATCACGCCAATCGAGGATAGGTGGTTAGACACCGCCTCGGGGCTGCAATCTCTACGGCGATCGAGCCGAACACCAGCCCTATTCTCTGCAAAGCCCGTGACTCCAAGGAGCCGGACTCCTCTCCAGACTCCGAGCCCTCCGCACCCCGACCGATCGAACCCGATTGGGCGCCGATCATGGAATTCACCACCGCGGACATCTTTCAGCACTCGCCCTTCGGCGATATTCTGAATTCACTAAAGTCTCTCTCTTTATCAGGAGAGCCCTGGCCGGACTATGGTCAACAAGGTTGGGACACAGATGATGAAGAAATTAAAATCCCACCCAATACCCACTTCGTAGCCACTATCTATAATTTAAACGACGTGCTCGACTTTGACTCCGAAGACATCACGGTATGGAGGAGATGAACACGAACCAACGCCTATAAGGCACTGGACAGCCACCTCATCTCATGATGTATACATGGTGGACACACCCAAAGGAAGCGACGACGAGGAACATAGGGATGCAACGAGGGATCGTTCACTCGAAAAGCAATCAAAGCAGCGACGTAAGCGCCGCTCCAAGCCCCGCCTCGACAGAGACATCAGTCATACAGACCCAACCATAGAGCAGGATGAGCCGGCAGACGACAAACATGCCTTAGAGCAAGCGTCCGAACAGGGAAACTTGGATAAACAAACCGAACACCCCGTCCCCGGCGAAAACAACAGTCCGGACAACCTTACGCCGAATAAACTCATGGAGCAGAAGAACCTCCACAAAAGGCTCATCGCCACAGCGCATAGCCTGAAAAAGCAGAAGCGGAAGCTCAAAACTATGGAAGATGTACTCAGAATCAGATGGAGCAAAGTACGCAACACCGCAGACAAATATGCCGGCAGTCGCCGCACAAAAAGCTATCCAAAGCGAAAGCTACTGCCTGAATTTGACGAGGAGGCCTTAGAGCCCCCGCAGTCAAAAAATAGGAAAGCCATCCGGTCGGATGGACGACCGCATGGCCAGCATGGAGCGGCAAGTGGCGCCGCACACAAGCCGGCACGCGATCCACCAAAGGATCCGCATCAAAAAGATGGCCCAGCCAGATCTATATACGGGCCAAGAAAGCAAGCTCTAGTAAGCAATGCAACACAACAAATATCCGAACATCACGACACACCCAAATACAGGGGCGCCGCACACCCCCTATGTTTCACCGATGAGGTGCTAGACCATGATTTTCCAGCGGGATACAAGCCTGTAAACATAGAGGCGTACGACGGAACAATAGACCCTGGGATCTGGATCGAGGATTATATCCTCCACATACACATGGCCAGAGGAGATGACCTCCACGCCATAAAATACTTACCCCTCAAGCTTAAAGGGCCAGCTCGGCATTGGCTCAAAAGCCTTCCCGAAAACACCATTGGAAGTTGGGAAGAGCTTGAGGATGCTTTTCGGGCAAATTTTCAAGGGACCTATGTCCGCCCTCCGGATGCAGACGATCCCAGTCACATAACTCAACAGCCCGGAGAGTCAGATAGTCGACTGTCCGGACACCGAAGCCCTAGCAGCTTTTAAGCACAACGTTCGAGACGAATGGCTCACCAGACACCTCGGCCAAGAAAAGCCAAGAACAATGGCCGCATTGACAAGCCTCATGACCCGCTTTTGTGCAGGAGAGGACAGCTGGTTGGCAAGATGCAGCACCAGCGACCCAAGTACATCCGAAGTTAGGGATGGAAACGGAAAACCCCGACGCAGCAAGGACTAGCGCCGGAATAAGGGAAACAACCCAAAGAGCACGGTGGTCAACGCCGGATTCAAAAGCTCGCGGCAGAATCAGAGAAAGCCGCCCCTCAAGGATAACAGGGATGAGCTATCCAACTTAAACAAAATCTTGGACAAGATATGTCAAATACACAGTACTCTCGGGAAGCCTGTGAACCATACCCACAGAGATTGTTGGGTTTTCAAGCAAGGCGGCAAGCTCAACGCCGAACACAAGGGGCTCGACACACCAAGTGAGGACGACGACGAACCCCACAAGCAGAGCACCAGGAAACAAAAGGATTTCCCACAAGAAGTCAAAACAGTAAACTTACTTCACGTGACGAACAGAACGACGCCACAAGAGATACGCGCCATACGGCCTATCTCAAAGGAGTCTCGCCAATGGTTGTTAAAACAAATCACCTTCGACCATCAGGATTACTCTAGAAGTATCCGGAACGCAGGCTGGACTGCCTTGGTATTGAAGGAAATATGCCCTAGAGGCAATAATAAAGTTATTATTTATTTCCTTATAATCATGATAAATGTTTATTATTCATGCTAGAATTGTATTTTCCGGAAACATAATACATGTGTGAATACATAGACAAACAGAGTGTCACTAGTATGCCTCTACTTGACTAGCTCGTTAATCAAAGATGGTTATGTTTCCTAACCATGAACAATGAGTTGTTATTTGATTAACGAGGTCAAATCATTAGTAGAATGATCTGATTGACATGACCCATTCCATTAGCTTAGCACCTGATCGTTTAGTATGTTGCTATTGCTTTCTTCATGACTTATACATGTTCCTACGACTATGAGATTATGCAACTCCCGTTTACCGGAGGAACACTTTGGGTACTACCAAACGTCACAACGTAAATGGGTGATTATAAAGGAGTACTACAGGTGTCTCCAATGGTCGATGTTGGGTTGGCGTATTTCGAGATTAGGATTTGTCACTCCGATTGTCGGAGAGGTATCTCTGGGCCCTCTCGGTAATACACATCACACAAGCCTTGCAAGCATTACAACTAATATGTTAGTTGTGAGATGATGTATTACGGAACGAGTAAAGAGACTTGCCGTTAACGAGATTGAACTAGGTATTGGATACCGACGATCGAATCTCGGGCAAGTAACATACCGATGACAAAGGGAACAACGTATGTTGTTATGCGGTCTGACCGATAAAGATCTTCGTAGAATATGTAGGAGCCAATATGGGCATCCAGGTCCCGCTATTGGTTATTGACCAGAGACATGTCTCGGTCATGTCTACATTGTTCTCGAACCCGTAGGGTCCGCACGCTTAAGGTTACGATGACAGTTATATTATGAGTTTATGCATTTTGATGTACCGAAGGTTGTTCGGAGTCCCGGATGTGATCACGGACATGACAAGGAGTCTCGAAATGGTCGAGACGTAAAGATTGATATATTGGAAGCCTATGTTTGGACATCGGAAGTGTTCCGGGTGAAATCGGGATTTTACCGGGTTACCGGGAGGTTACCGGAACCCCCCGGGAGCCATATGGGCCATCATGGGCCTTAGTGGAAAGGAGAAAGGGGCAGCCCAAGGTGGCTGCGCCTCTTTCCCCTCCCCTAGTCCTATTAGGACTAGGAGAAGGTGGCCGGCCCCCTCTCTCCCTTCCCCTCCGAGGAATCCTAGTTGGACTAGGATTGGGGGGAGGAATCCTACTCCCAGAGGGAGTAGGACTCTCCTGCGCCTCCCTCTTTGGCCGGCCAGCCTCCCCTCCTCTCCTCCTTTATATACGGAGGCAGGGGCACCTCTAAACACACAAGTTGACACAAGTTGATCCACGTGATCGATTCCTTAGCCGTGTGCGGTGCCCCCTGCCACCATATTCCTCGATAATACTGTAGCGGAGTTTAGGCGAAGCCCTGCTGCTGTAGTTCATCAAGATCGTCGCCACGCCGTCGTGCTGACGAAACTCTTCCCCGACACTTTGCTGGATCGGAGTCCGGGGATCGTCATCGAGCTGAACGTGTGCTCGAACTCGGAGGTGCCGTAGTTTCGGTGCTTGATCGGTTGGATCGTGAAGACGTACGACTACTTCCTCTACGTCGTGTCATTGCTTCCGCAGTCGGTCTGCGTTGGGTACGTAGACAACACTCTCCTCTCGTTGCTATGCATCACATGATCCTGTGTGCGCGTAGGAAATTTTTTGAAATTACTACGAAACCCAACAGTGGCATCCGAGCCTAGGTTAATGATGTTGATGTTATATGCACGAGTAGAACACAAGTGAGTTGTGGACGATACAAGTCATAGTGCCTACCAGCATGTCATATTTTGGTTCAGCGGTATTGTTGGACGAGACGACCCGGACCAACCTTACGCGTACGCTTACGCGAGACCGGTTCCCTCGACGTGCTTTGCACAGAGATGGCTTGCGGGCGACTGCCTCTCCAACTTTAGTTGAACCAAGTATGGCTACGCCCGGTCCTTGCGAAGGTTAAAACGGAGTCTATTTGACAAACTATCATTGTGGTTTTGATGCGTAGGTGAGATTGGTTCTTACTTAAGCCCGTAGCAGCCACGTAAAACATGCAACAACAAAGTAGAGGACGTCTAACTTGTTTTTGCAGGGCATGTTGTGATGTGATATGGTCAAGGCATGATGCTGAATTTTATTGTATGAGATGATCATGTTTTGTAACCAAGTTATCGGCAACTGGCAGGAGCCATATGGTTGTCGCTTTATTGTATGCAATGCAATCGCGATGTAATGCTTTACTTTATTACTAAACGGTAGTGATAGTCGTGGAAGCATAAGATTGGCGAGACGACAACGATGCTACGATGGAGATCAAGGTGTCGCGCCGGTGACGATGATGATCATGACGGTGCTTCGGAGATGGAGATCACAAGCACAAGATAATGATGGCCATATCATATCACTTATATTGATTGCATGTGATGTTTATCTTTTTATGCATCTTATCTTGCTTTGATTGACGGTAGCATTATAAGATGATCTCTCACTAAATTATCAAGAAGTGTTCTCCCTGAGTATGCACCGTTGCAAAAGTTCTTCGTGCTGAGACACCACGTGATGATCGGGTGTGATAGGCTCTACGTTCAAATACAATGGGTGCAAAACAGTTGCGCACGCAGAATACTCAGGTTAAACTTGACGAGCCTAGCATATGCAGATATGGCCTCGGAACACGGAGACCGAAAGGTCGAGCGTGAATCATATAGTAGATATGATCAACATAATGATGTTCACCGATGAAACTACTCCATCTCACGTGATGATCGGACATGGTTTAGTTGATTTGGATCACGTGATCACTTAGAGGATTAGAGGGATGTCTATCTAAGTGGGAGTTCTTTAATAATATGATTAATTGAACTTAAAATTTATCATGAACTTAGTCCCTGATAGTATCTTGCTTGTTTATGTTGATTGTAGATAGATGGCTCATGCTGTTGTTCCGTTAAATTTTAATGCGTTCCTTGAGAAAGCAAAGTTGAAAGATGATGGTAGCAATTACACGGACTGGGTCCGTAACTTGAGGATTATCCTCATTGCTGCACAGAAGAATTACGTCCTGGAAGCACCGCTAGGTGCCAGGCCTGCTGCTGGAGCAACGCCAGATGTTATGAACGTCTGGCAGACCAGAGCTGATGACTACTCGATAGTTCAGTGTGCCATGCTTTACGGCTTAGAATCGGGACTTCAACCACGTTTTGAACGTCATGGAGCATATGAGATGTTCCAGGAGTTGAAGTTAATATTTCAAGCAAATGCCCGGATTGAGAGATATGAAGTCTCCAATAAGTTCTATAGCTGCAAGATGGAAGAGAACAGTTCTGTCAGTGAGCATATACTCAAAATGTCTGGGTATAATAATCACTTGATTCAATTGGGAGTTAATCTTCCAGATGATTGCGTCATTGACAGAATTCTCCAATCACTGCCACCAAGCTACAAGAGCTTCGTGATGAACTATAATATGCAAGGGATGAACAAGACTATTCCCGAGCTCTTCGCAATGCTAAAAGCTGCGGAGGTAGAAATCAAGAAGGAGCATCAAGTGTTGATGGTTAACAAGACCACTAGTTTCAAGAAAAAGGGCAAAGGGAAGGAAAAGGGGAACTTCAAAAAGAACGGCAAGCAAGTTGCTGCTCAAGAGAAGAAACCCAAGTCTAGACCTAAGCCTGAAACTGAGTGCTTCTACTGCAAGCAGACTGGTCACTGGAAGCGGAACTGCCCCAAGTATTTGGCGGATAAGAAGGATGGCAAGGTGAACAAAGGTATATGTGATATGCATGTTATTGATGTGTACCTTACCAATGCTCGCAGTAGCACCTGGGTATTTGATACTGGTTCTGTTGCTAATATTTGCAACTCGAAACAGGGACTACAGAATAAGCGGGCACTGGCAAAGGACGAGGTGACGATGCGCGTGGGAAACGGTTCCAAAGTCGATGTGATCGCGGTCGGCACGCTACCTCTACATCTACCTTCGGGATTAATATTAGACCTAAATAATTGTTATTTGGTGCCAGCGTTGAGCATGAACATTATATCTGGATCTTGTTTAATGTGAGACGGTTATTCATTTAAATCAGAGAATAATGGTTGTTCTATTTATATGAGTAATATCTTTTATGGTCATGCACCCTTGAAGAGTGGTCTATTCTTACTAAATCTCGATAGTAGTAATACACATATTCATAATGTTGAAACCAAAAGATACAGAGTTGATAATGAAAGTGCAACTTATTTGTGGCACTGTCGTTTAGGTCATATCGGTGTAAAACGCATGAAGAAAATCCATACTAATGGACTTTTGGAACCACTTGATTATGAATCACTTGGTACTTGCGAACCGTGCCTCATGGGCAAGATGACTAAAACACCGTTCTCCGGTACTATGGAGAGAGCAACAGATTTGTTGGAAATCATACATACCGATGTATGTGGTCCGATGAATATTGAGGCTCGTGGCGGATATCATTATTTTCTCACCTTCACAGATGATTTAAGCAGATATGGATATATCTACTTAATGAAGCATAAGTCTGAAACATTTGAAAAGTTCAAAGAATTTCAGAGTGAAGTTGAAAATCATCGTAACAAGAAAATAAAGTTTCTACGATCTGATCGTGGAGGAGAATATTTGAGTTACGAGTTTGGTGTACATTTGAAAAACTGTGGAATAGTTTCGCAACTCACGCCCCCCGGAACACCACAGCGTAATGGTGTGTCCGAACGTCGTAATCGTACTTTACTAGATATGGTGCGATCTATGATGTCTCTTACAGATTTACCGCTATCATTTTGGGGATATGCTTTAGAGACGGCCGCATTCACGTTAAATAGGGCACCATCAAAATCCGTTGAGACGACGCCTTATGAACTATGGTTTGGCAAGAAACCAAAGTTGTCGTTTCTTAAAGTTTGGGGCTGCGATGCTTATGTGAAAAAGCTTCAACCTGATAAGCTCGAACCCAAATCGAAGAAATGTGTATTCATAGGATACCCAAAGGAAACTGTTGGGTACACCTTCTATCACAGATCCGAAGGCAAAACATTTGTTGCTAAGAATGGATCATTTCTAGAGAAGGAGTTTCTCTCGAAAGAAGTGAGTGGGAGGAAAGTAGAACTTGACGAGGTAACTGTACCTGCTCCCTTACTGGAAAGTAGTTCATCACAGAAAACTGTTTCAGTGACACCTACACCAGTTAGTGAGGAAGCCAATGATAATGATCATGAAACTTCAGATCAAGATACTACTGAACTTCGTAGATCAACCAGAGTAAGATCCGCACCAGAGTGGTACGGTAATCCTGTTCTGGAGGTCATGCTACTAGATCATGATGAACCTACGAACTATGAAGAAGCGATGGTGAGCCCAGATTCCGCAAAGTGGCTAGAAGCCATGAAATCTGAGATAGGATCCATGTATGAGAACAAAGTATGAACTTTGGTTGACTTGCCCGATGATCGGCAAGCGATTGAGAATAAATGGATCTTTTAGAGGAAGACTGACGCTGATGGTAATGTTACTGTCTACAAAGCTCGACTTGTCGCAAAAGGTTTTCGGCAAGTTCAAGGAATTGACTACGATGAGACCTTCTCACCCGTAGCGATGCTTAAGTCCGTCCGAATCATGTTAGCAATTGCCGCATTTTATGATTATGAAATTTGGCAAATGGATGTCAAAACTGCATTCCTGAATGGATTCCTGGAAGAAGAGTTGTATATGATGCAACCAGAAGGTTTTGTCGATCCAAAGGGAGCTAACAAAGTGTGCAAGCTCCAGCGATCCATTTATGGACTGGTGCAAGCCTCTCGGAGTTGGAATAAACGTTTTGATAGTGTGATCAAAGCATTTGGTTTTATACAGACTTTTGGAGAAGCCTGTATTTACAAGAAAGTGAGTGGGAGCTCTGTAGCATTTCTGATATTATATGTGGATGACATATTACTGATTGGAAATGATATAGAATTTCTGGATAGCATAAAGGGATACTTGAATAAAAGTTTTTCAATGAAAGACCTCGGTGAAGCTGCTTACATATTAGGCATTAAGATCTATAGAGACAGATCAAGACGCTTAATTGGACTTTCACAAAGCACATACCTTGACAAAATTTTTGAAGAAATTCAAAATGGATCAAGCAAAGAAAGGGTTCTTGCCTGTGTTACAAGGTGTGAAATAGAGTAAGACTCAATGCCCGACCACTGCAGAAGATAGAGAGAATATGAAAGATGTTCCCTATGCATCAGCCATAGGCTCTATCATGTATGCAATGCTGTGTACCAGACCTGATGTGTGCCTTGCTATAAGTTTAGCAGGGAGGTACCAAAGTAATCCAGGAATGGATCACTGGACAGCGGTCAAGAACATCCTGAAATACCTGAAAAGGACTAAGGATATGTTTCTCGTATATGGAAGTGACAAAGAGCTCATCGTAAAAGGTTACGTTGATGCAAGCTTTGACACTGATCCGGACGATTCTAAATCGCAAACCGGATACGTGTTTACATTAAACGGTGGAGCTGTCAGTTGGTGCAGTTCTAAACAAAGCGTCGTAGCGGGATCTACATGTGAAGCGGAATACATAGCTGCTTCGGAAGCAGCAAATGAAGGAGTCTGGATGAAGGAGTTCATATCCGATCTAGGTGTCATACCTAGTGCATCGGGTCCAATGAAAATCTTTTGTGACAATATTGGTGCAATTGCCTTGGCAAAGGAATCCAGATTTCACAAAAGGACCAAACACATCAAGAGACGCTTCAACTCCATCCGGGATCTAGTCCAGGTGGGAGACATAGAGATTTGCAAGATACATACGGATCTGAATATTGCAGACCCGTTGACTAAGACTCTTCCACGAGCAAAACATGATCAGCACCAAAGCTCCATGGGTGTTAGATTCATTACAGTGTAATCTAGATTATTGACTCTAGTGCAAGTGGGAGACTGAAGGAAATATGCCCTAGAGGCAATAATAAAGTTATTATTTATTTCCTTATAATCATGATAAATGTTTATTATTCATGCTAGAATTGTATTTTCCGGAAACATAATACATGTGTGAATACATAGACAAACAGAGTGTCACTAGTATGCCTCTACTTGACTAGCTCGTTAATCAAAGATGGTTCTGTTTCCTAACCATGAACAATGAGTTGTTATTTGATTAACGAGGTCACATCATTAGTAGAATGATCTGATTGACATGACCCATTCCATTAGCTTAGCACCTGATCGTTTAGTATGTTGCTATTGCTTTCTTCATGACTTATACATGTTCCTACGACTATGAGATTATGCAACTCCCGTTTACCGGAGGAACACTTTGGGTACTACCAAACGTCACAACGTAAATGGGTGATTATAAAGGAGTACTACAGGTGTCTCCAATGGTCGATGTTGGGTTGGCGTATTTCGAGATTAGGATTTGTCACTCCGATTGTCGGAGAGGTATCTCTGGGCCCTCTCGGTAATACACATCACATAAGCCTTGCAAGCATTACAACTAATATGTTAGTTGTGAGATGATGTATTACGGAACGAGTAAAGAGACTTGCCGTTAACGAGATTGAACTAGGTATTGGATACCGACGATCGAATCTCGGGCAAGTAACATACCGATGACAAAGGGAACAACGTATGTTCTTATGCGGTCTGACCGATAAAAATCTTCGTAGAATATGTAGGAGCCAATATGGGCATCCAGGTCCCGCTATTGGTTATTGACCAGAGACATGTCTCGGTCATGTCTACATTGTTCTCGAACCCGTAGGGTCCGCACGCTTAAGGTTACGATGACAGTTATATTATGAGTTTATGCATTTTGATGTACCGAAGGTTGTTCGGAGTCCCGGATGTGATCACGGACATGACGAGGAGTCTCGAAATGGTCGAGACGTAAAGATTGATATATTGGAAGCCTATGTTTGGACATCGGAAGTGTTCCGGGTGAAATCGGGATTTTACCGGGTTACCGGGAGGTTACCGGAACCCCCCGGGAGCCATATGGGCCATCATGGGCCTTAGTGGAAAGGAGAAAGGGGCAGCCCAAGGTGGCTGCGCCTCTTTCCCCTCCCCTAGTCCTATTAGGACTAGGAGAAGTTGGCCGGCCCCCCTCTCTCCCTTCCCCTCCGAGGAATCCTAGTTGGACTAGGATTGGGGGGAGGAATCCTACTCCCAGAGGGAGTAGGACTCTCCTGCGCCTCCCTCTTTGGCCGGCCAGCCTCCCCTCCTCTCCTCCTTTATATACGGAGGCAGGGGCACCTCTAAACACACAAGTTGACACAAGTTGATCCACGTGATCGATTCCTTAGCCGTGTGCGGTGCCCCCTGCCACCATATTCCTCGATAATACTGTAGCGGAGTTTAGGCGAAGCCCTGCTGCTGTAGTTCATCAAGATCGTCACCACGCCGTCGTGCTGACGAAACTCTTCCTCGACACTTTGCTGGATCGGAGTCCGGGGATCGTCATCGAGCTGAACGTGTGCTCGAACTCGGAGGTGCCGTAGTTTCGGTGCTTGATCGGTTGGATCGTGAAGACGTACGACTACTTCCTCTACGTCGTGTCATTGCTTCCGCAGTCGGTCTGCGTTGGGTACGTAGACAACACTCTCCTCTCGTTGCTATGCATCACATGATCCTGTGTGCGCGTAGGAAAATTTTTGAAATTACTACGAAACCCAACAGGTATTAGATCCAATAATCAGCGGACTCCATTTTACAAATGTCCTGATGGACGGCGGCAGTGGTCTAAACCTGTTATACCAGGACACAATACGGAACATGGGGATAGACCCAACAAAAATTCGCCATAGCAAAACCTCCTTTCAAGGGGTAATGCCAGGCCCGGATGCCTGTTGCATGGGTTCTCTCCGGCTAGAAGTTATGTTCGGCTCCCCCGATAACTTCCGTTGCGAACAGCTAACTTTCCACATCGCCCCACTCTCAAGTAGCTATCAAGCACTGCTGGGACGTGAAGCTTTCGCCCGCTTTAACGCAATACCTCATTATGCATCTCTTACGCATAAGATGCCCGGTCCACGAGGCATCATCTCATTAAAGGGAAAACATTGAGTGTTCCTCCCGTGCGGAAAATAGTGCGGCTGCCTTGACAGCCCCACAATAAAGCGGCTTCACCAGCCAAAGCATCTAAACAGGTCGTCAAGACCACGGACACGGCTAGACGAGTCCGGCATAAACATACAATTGATAAAGGCTTAATAGCCGTATGGCCCTGTACTAGGGGCTCCGCGCATATAAAACAAGAGACAATAAAGCTCAATTTTACCCATTTCGATTCATACTTTGTTTATTTAGTATAACTCATGTTCGGCATGATCTTTCTTTAACTAAGTTCCTCTCTTTTTTACAGATGAACACCATGCTACGACCGTCTAGGATACGGCACAACGGAGACACAGGCGCAGACGTGCAGCAAGGACCCGTTCCAAGGATTCTTTTTAGATTAAGACCCTGCGTAAACCTCTTTTACTGTCTCTTGTTGTACACATCCCCTGGTTTCTTGGTATAACCAAGGAGGAGGCTGGCGTTTTGGCATGTGGCCACGTCAGAGTTTTGCGCGTACCTGGACACTAGGGGCTTATTACTAAGGGTGTTATCCCGCCCGCCCTCATAAAGACCGAATACCTTAGGGAGTGTTCGGCGTCGCGAGTTTGGCCTTATATGCATCAGCTCCGAATCATGTCTTTGGTCAAATGTTGGGTTTACCCGGCTCCTGTGTTTTGCCGCCTTACGTTCTGCTCTATCGGCTAAGGCGGCACCAGGAGAACTACTACGATTGTGCCCCAGTTCGGCCAGGCGAGCACCTCAGTAGAGAAAGCCGAAAACTGACTGTCATGATATAGCGTGAGACTGGTCAACCACTCGATGACATACCGGAATCTTTAGGATTCCTCCACATTAACGAAGGGCCGTTTCCCGGTCAGGCACATACGCGCCCTGAGTTCGGGCGAGCGCAGGCACCACCAGGGGCTATATAAGTAGCCTCAATGTCAAACTCCTATGGCTAAGTGAAAGTGATAAAGCATCATAGTCCGATTGCCTAGTTCGTTGCGCTATCACCTCCTTTGTAGGACCAAGACGTTGGATCAAGTGTGAAAATGCGCCTTCTGCGAACACCCCCGCATTATGTGCGTGGGGCTGAAGCCGACGACTGCCATCTTTCAGATTATATATACATATATTTTAAACGGCCACACAGGAGGTATCATAATACTTGCAGGCACAAGTATAAAAAGCTTCTACAATTTATCAAAATATTGTTTTACAATAATACATGCTATTCGAATATAGTATCCTTCGAGCACTGCGTCTCTATTAAACGAGCGCCTTGCAGAACTTCCTGAAAATAGCGCTCGGCAGGTACTCGGCTTCCATCCGAGTATGGGGATGCAACAGCGGTGGCTTCCATTTCCGCCCGGTATGTCTTGACACGGGCAAGAGCCATCCGTGCACCCTCTATGCACGCTGACCTCTTCATCGCATTGATATGCGGCGCCGCACCAAGGAACTGCTGCACCAAGTTGAAATAACTTTTCGGCTCTGGTCTCTCTAGCCACAGATGACTCACGACATACTTCATGGCGAGTCCGGACAACCTATTTAGCTCGGCCCATTCGGCCAAACGATCGGCTAATGACAGTGGACGCTCTGGATTGTGGAACTGCGACCAGAAGAGCTTTTGCACTTCGCGATCTTCTTGATCTCAGAAGTGCTCGGCCGCATCTGCGGCACTCGCTGCTAAATCCAGATAGGTGTCCGCCGTACTCCACATCTGGTCTAACGGAGCATGTTTAGGATCACAGAACTTCCTCCGCAGCATAAAGGGCTTTCCAGCCGCGATTTCTCCGGCCTGACGCAGCTCCTCCTTCATAGGTCTCATCGCAGAGCGAGCATCCTTGGCATCGGCAACGGCCTTCTTCAGGTCCGTCTGTTCCGCCCGATCTTCTTTTTCAAGAAGCTTGCAACGGTCAGCAGCGTTCTTCAGCTTCGCGACCATCTTGGCCATTTCCTTCTTGCTTCGGCAGTGAGCAGCCTGTTCGACTTTCAGCTCTTCAATTGCCTTTCCGGCAGCCGCATCACTTTTCCTGGCTTGCTCCTTGGCTCGGGCAAGTTCCGCCCGAAGATTCTCCATGGCAGCAGCACCATCTACATCAAGCGCACACATCGTAAGATACTGGCATAAAGCTCCTCTTACCAGGCGCCGCCGAAGGAATTACATACCTTGTGCCTCGTCAAGCCGCTTGTTGACAAGCACGATGTCGGCATCTTCCACGTCAAGGTGCCGCTTTAGCTCGGCAAATCCATCAGTCCGGCTGGCCACCGGACACTTCGCCACCTACGTATAATGGCAGCATATTAGACCTGGGATTATGATCCTCTGTGCGCCGTCACATTTGACAACACACAGAGTCTCAGGGGCTACTATCTACACAGGGCACATCTTATTTATGCGCAACTGTCCAAAAAGGGTACATTATTTTGCGTACCTCAAAACCTGTCAGTAAACTCCTGACGGCCTCGTGCAATCCGCTCTCCGTGGATGAAATCCTCTCAATCACCGTACCCATCAATGCACGGTGCTCCTCTGAGATAGATGCTCGCCCTAGCAGATCCTTCAGCTCCTCCGACCGTGCACCAGACGGCGCCAGACTCGTCCGATGGCCCTTTTCAAAGGCCAGACGCGGAGGGCTTTGGGGGGCCATATGACTACCTTCCGGCCCCGCCGGATTCGGAGAAACCCTCCGCGACGATACCTCAGGGTCGCCCGCCTCGCAAGGCGGTATGGCAGGGGGAGGCATTCCGCTCTCCATCATCTCCGGAAGAAGATCCCCCGAAGACAAGCTCTGCTGAGAAGGGCTAACGTCCGAGCTACAAGGTAAATTTTTGATTACTTTTCTCAGATATAAAGCAGGGATTTCTCTCGTTTCTTAAAAAGAAAACTCCTCTCTACTTACGGCTCGGTGGAGGGCTGATCCCCTTGAGGGCATAATTCGGCCGAAGTATCCCCCAGCACAGGACCCTCTGGCGAAGATTTCTTCCCCCGCTTTAAGGCCATGGTCTCCGGGTCTTCAGAGGCGGTCCTCTTCTTCCCCTGAGGAGAGGAATTTTCGATTCCTCCGTTCCAGACAACCTCCTTTGAGGAGGCTGTAGCTCCCTTGTCCCCTCCCTCGCTTCCCTTTGAAGGCACAACCTCCAACATCCTGACTAGCACGGGACCCGGCATGGTCTCGGGGAGGGGGGCCGGACACCTGATTAGCTTTGCTTTTGCTATCCACTCCTGTTTAAAGGACAACTCTTTTAGGGGAAATTTTATGATAAATATACGGATAGCGAGTCCGGGCACAAGGCTATTTACTTGAGTATCCGGACGATTGCAGCTCAGACCTGCGTCCTCCGTAGAATCCGGACACACTACTTGTGGTCCAAAGAACAATTTGTACATCTCCACGGGCGTCATGCCAAGAAAATGTTGGAGAACTCGTGGTCCCTCCGGGTTGAACTCCCACAGGCGGAGGGGGCGACGTTTGCAGGGCAGAACTCGGTGAATTAACATAACCTGCGTCACCATAACTAGACTGATGTCTCTTTCTAGGAGATCGATGTGGCCGTACAACAGGGGAACGTCCTTTGGCGGGCCCCAGTCCAGCCCCGTATTGACCCATGACGCCAGTCGTGGCGGGGGACCCGAGCGAAAGGCAGGTGGCGCTACCCACTTAGGGGCCCTGGGAGCGGTAATATAAAACCACTCTCGCTGCCATAAGCTGGACTCCTCTTGAAAAGAGCCCTCGGGCCATGGAGTACCAACATTCTTGCTTATAAAAGCACCTCTGCAGTCCGCATGCCATCCCTCGATCATCTTCGGCTCTACTTTGAAGGTCTTGAGCCATAGTCCGAAGTGAGGAGTGATACGGAGGAAGGCTTCACACACGATGATGAATGAGGAAATATGGAGGATGGACTCCGGGGCTAAGTCATGAAATTCCAGCCCATAATAATACATGAGCCCCCTCACGAAGGGATCCGTCGAGAAGCCTAGCCCCCGAAGGAAGTGAGACATGAACACCACACTCTCACCGGGCTTGGGAGTGGGAATGACCTGCCCTTGAGCAGGCAGCCTATGCGAGATTTCGTCGGTCAAGAACCTGGCCTCTCTCAACTTCAGCACGTCCTCCTCCGTGATGGAGGAAGGCATCCATCGGCCTCGAAGGTCGGAATCGGACATTGTCGAAGGTCCAAAGCGCCTGAAATCTGGAGCCTTGGGTGTTGGAACTCGAGGCGAAGGGCGAACTCGTTTGAGATTGAAAGGAAGGAGTAAGGCCTTGGTCTCTTTATAAGAGGTTGAAAACCAAGGGCCTTCCCCATGACCGTTTGGGACTCACCTTTGATTGAGAAAATATACCAACGGGTACGGTTGGGTTACCCATGCCCGTGTTGATGAGAATCCTGGAATACACGATCTCTGCTTTAACAAGACGTGCCAAGGAAACCGCCTCGCTAAACGCGCTAAGGTGGGACAATAAAACGATTCGAATAAAGACTTGGCCGTGGTGTGATGTCACGCTACGGAATATGTCAGCAGATTAGATTTGTGTAAATATTATTCTCTCTATGGCAATATGTGGAAACTTATTTTGCAGAGCTGGACACTACCTTTGTGTTCAAAATCTTCTATGAAGTACTTGGAGGAGGAACCCGCCTTGCAATGCCGAAGACAGTCTGCACGCCGGACTCGTCGTCATTGAAGCCTGGTTCAGGGGCTACCGAGGGAGTCCTGGATTAGGGGGTGTCCGGATGGCCGGACTATACCTTTGTCCGGACTCCTGGACTATGAAGATACAAGATTGAAGACTTCATCCCGTGTTCGGAAGGGACTTTCCTTGGCGTGGAAGGCAAGCTTGGCGATACGGATATGTAGATCTCCCTAGCCCTCTCCGGTGTCTATATAAACCGGAGAGTTTTAGTCTGTAGGGAAAAACAATAATCATACCATAGGCTAGCTTCTAGGGTTTAGCCTCTCTGATCTCGTGGTAGATATACTCTTGTACTACCCATATCATCAATATCAATCAAGCAGGACGTAGGGTTTTACCTCCATCAAGAGGGCCCGAACCTGGGTAAAACATCGTGTCCCCTGCCTCCTGTTGCCATTCGACCTAGACGCATAGTTCGGGACCCCCTACCCGAGATCCGCCGGTTCTGACACCGACAGTAAGTCTTCAGGTGACTTCCGAACCTTCACAAACTTGGTCACTCGGCGATCCACAATTCCTCTTGGATGCTCTACACCATGACGCCTAACCATCTAGAAGAAGCACAGTCTTCAAAGGTAACAAGCGTCGGATTCACGCAGGATCAATCTCTTCAGTGATGCTCAATCACTTGGGGTTTGTAGGTGTTTGGGTTTTGGTTTTGGTTTTCCTCACTTGATGATTTTCACTCAAAGTCTTTGGAGGATGGGTTGCTCTCAAATGACAAGTGTCAGTTTCTCTCGGAGCAGCCAACTAGCTAGTGGTTGTAGGGGGTGGCTATTTATAGCCTAGGGAGCAGCCCGACATGATAAGACATAAATGTCCTTCAATGATATGACCGTTAGGTGGATAGATATTTTGGGACAACTTGCTCATAGCACGGCAACGGTCGGAATTTTGAGTAGCAAAATCCTCAGGGCTATCATGTTCCTCACTTTGTAGGTAATCCGCACTGGCGAATTCCTAACTCCTCAGTCAGAACAAATTCCTCAGAGACTGGAAGAACTTCGTCTCTGTCACTTAAGAATATGACTGGACTGTATGAGATTTCCAATGGCTTCACTCAAAGGGATTGGTAGGTGTAGGATTTTGAGTTGAGCATCACAAGGAAATTTTTCCTTAGTATTTCCTCGACCCCCTTTAACAGTACGGTGTTTCCTATGACTCAAGAAAGAGAAAATGAAACTACGAAAACAAAAGTCTTCACGCTTCATGTTCATTGAATGAATACCAAGTCTTCAAGGTCACACCAATTTCTTCACTTTCAAAGTCTTCAGAAAGTCTTCAGAAATCCAAAGTCTTCAGTCGAAGAACTTCATTTTTAGGGGTCGACTTTCTCTGTAAATATCAAACTCCTCATATACTTATAGACATGTGTACACTCACAAACGCATTAGTCCTTTAACCTATAAGTCTTCAATACACCAAAATCACTAAGGGGCACTAGATGCACTTACAATCTCCCCCTTTTTGGTGATTGATGACAATATAGGTTAAGTTTTCAACGGGGATAAACATATGAAGTGTAAATACTGATATTGAGGAATTTGATTGCAAGATATAGAAGAACTCCCCCTGAATATGTGCATAGTGAGGTATTTGCTTTTGAAGCATTGCACACTTGAATATTAGAATCATGGAGATCTCCCCCTATATCTTGTAATTCATACACGCATTTGACATATCACAATGAAGTGTTTGAAATGCATGATGAAATATGGTGACTAATGTAATTCAGCATGCGTGCACTAGCATATATGAGGAATAAGCATGCAGATAGACAAATCAAAAGTGTCAGAGCACCATCAGATTTAAGTTTACAACTCGATCCAATAAAGTCTCAGAAGAACGAGAGTTGTAACTAAAAAAAACGGCCATATAGAAAGACCCGCTTGAAGACTAACTCAAAATTTGCCCCCTTTGTCATCAAATGACCAAAAGGATCAAATATGAGGACTAACGCCCCTGAAGAATATCAAGTTGGTGAAGGAGCGCCAGCGTTGTTGGGGTCATTTGTCGTGGAAGGGCATGCCACAGTGTCGTCCAAGTCTTCATTCTCATCGGTGTCGCGCGATGAAGAATATGAACTGGCCACCAAGGAAGGAACCTTGACCTTCTTGAATTTCTCCGGTGGAGGCGCAGACCAGTCAAAATCTTCCTTGAGACCCATTTTCTTCAGATCTTCTTCACCATACAGATGAGACAGAATGGCCTAGGTGCGAACGACACTTCATGGAGGTAGTAATGGTTTTTGTTCACTGCATTGTGTATAGCAGTCATGTTGTGAAGAAATGAACCAAACTGATGCTTAACCCATTTATGATTTCGATCCACCTTCTGGTGAAGACTAAGAAGTAGCTCACGGTTAGTCATCACACGTGGAGCTGTGGCTTGAGGAGTAGACTTGGGTGCATTGGCAGAGTCAGGTGTGGCAGAGTCATCATTGGTGGATTAAGAGGCAGCTTTGCGAAATTGACCATCCAATGGACGAATGCCTTCATCTATAACAGCTGGTTCCTTGCCCTTGTCATCAACTGACGAATAGGTCT
Organism: Triticum dicoccoides; assembly: GCF_002162155.2. Classification (NCBI taxonomy): domain Eukaryota; kingdom Viridiplantae; phylum Streptophyta; class Magnoliopsida; order Poales; family Poaceae; genus Triticum; species Triticum dicoccoides. The sequence goes on along the minus strand of NC_041390.1, from coordinate 270,196,351 downwards.
GCTTGAGGACTTCAATCGGGGCCAAGTAGCTGAGGTGATTCTGAAAATCAACTTTGTAGTTGAGTGAAGGCCTTGTCCTGAGGAATCTCATAATCCACGGTGCATAAGGCTTCAGCTCAAACGGTGAAAGTGCAACATTTGCCAGAGTCCTCATGAAGAAATTGTGATAATTGACAGGAATGCCATGGATGATATTGAATACCAGATTCTTCATGATGCCAACAATTTCCTCATTAGATGAGTCGTGGCCTTTGATGGGACTCATTGTCCTTGTTAGAATGCGATAGACAGTTCTGGGCACAAAAAGTAATTCCTTCACGAGGAATTTGGTTCGTGGGGCTTGACCTGGCTTCAAAGGTTTCATCAGAACTTGCATGTAGTGTTTTGTAAGCTCAGGTTCACTGTAAATGCAACGAGCTTCTTCAAGGGGAGGACTGAGTGGTAAGGCACGAAGCAATTCAGTAGCTGGTGCTGTGTAATTCACATCTTCAGAATCTTCTGTGATGTGCAGCGTCGCATAAAATTGAAGAATCAGTTCTTTATTCCAATCGCAGATGTCAGAGCAAAAATTTAACAGTCCAGCATCATGAAGAACACTAAGGACTGGCACGAAGCACGGCAGAGATTCCATATCCACGTGAGGAATGTGCTCATGGTAGAAGATTTTGTTTTTGTTGAACAACACTGAGGAATAGAAATTTGCTCGTCTAGCAGTCCAGAAACACCTCTTCCTTATGCGAGCAAAATCATATGGGTTGTAGTCTTCGAAGAATACGTGCTCGCCGAAGAAATCATCAGCCTTGAACTTTTGCTTCCTGGAGAATGGATCCTTTGGCTTGAGTAGAGGAGTGTCAGTGAGTTGCATCACGACCTCAGGAATCTCAATCACAGGTTCTTCAGGCTGAGGAATTTCTGGTTCCTCTTCAGTGGTAGTCTGCGTCTTCAAATGTTCAGCAGCAGCAGTTTCTTCAGCACTAGTGGCTGGAATTTCTTCACGTACAGATGAAGTGGGGTGAGTTTCTTCAGAGCCCATTTGAACAGTTTGTGCAGGGGACTGAGGTATTTGCTGCAATAGTGTGAAGATTGGAGAGTTTAGATGCTGACTTTCCCAGAATTCATCACTCATCACTGGGGTGGAGCAGCCAATGTCCACATCTTCATCTTCCATTTCTTCAACGCCAGCCTCTTCAGCTATGAACTGAGGCATAGGCGAGGAGATAACAGGTGTTGAAGGGATCGTATCCACTTCAATTTCTTCATCAATCTGCTCTGACGAAGCAGCAAAATGATTTTCTTCATCGGATCCGTTAGGGATCTCGTATTCTTCACCAAAAGGAACAAGGTCCTTTGATGGCATGGTTGAGATTGGAACAACATCAATAGGGTTTGCAAATGAGCTAGTCAATGGCTTCATCTTCTTCTGAGCTGAAGAATCTGATGCAGTTGATGCCTTCCTTTTCTTCACAGCTGCATGCTCTGCAGCCTTGGTCTTCTTCACATCTGATGCAGATGGAAGGATCGGAGTTGGTGTTGGCGCAGGAGGAGCAGAGGAATCTGGTTCATTTTCTTCAGGCACAACTGATGCAGTTGCCCTGATTTCTTCATTTTCTTCAGGCGCAACGCTAGTGGATGCCCTGGCAATTTCTTTGGCGGCTGGAATGCAGTCATCAGCCCTGGAACTCACATTTTCTTCAGCAGCCTGATTTTCATCAACGGTGCTGGCATGTTCTTCAGTTGGCTGAGAAGATGCTTCAGCCTGAGGAATTTCCTATTGCGTTGGGACAGCAACATTGGAAGTGAACTGTTCAGTTATCTTTACAAATCTGACTTTGGCTCCTTGCCAATCAGCATAGTAGGCTTTGAAGTCATCGCTGAGGGTTTTGATTTCAGATTGGATTTTTACAAGTTCATCAGTTGTCATAGTGGCAACGTTGTTCTTCAGAAATTTCTCCTTCTTATATTGCGCTTTCTTGATCTTCCTGGCCTTCTCATATTTCCATTTTTCTTCTTGGATAAAATGGGTCAGCATGTGACTTTGGCCAGGAGTCAACTTGAAATCAGGCATCAATGTATTCGAGGATCAACTTGGGATCCAAAAGCAGTGGCACATCTGTTCCCTTGGCTCTAGCAGCCCTGACTTGCCTATCTCTGATGATTTCAGCAAGTTCATCATCATCAGTTTCGTCTTCTTCAGACGACACTTGGAAGGCGACCTGCTTCTTCTGAGGACATGGGCGAGGACCTCGTCTAGCAGTGGCCTTTGTCTTCAGTAGAGAGGGTCCTGTTGAAGAATTTGGTGCAACTGAGGAACTAGCTGAGACACCTGAGGCCATGGAGATGCCTGCAGTCCTTTGGCACGAGGCAAGATGCACAGGTGCTGAGGACTTTGTCGGAACAGCCGAGGACTTTGGAGGAGCTGAGGATTTTGAAGGACCAGGAGCAGCATGAGGAAGTGGCCTTGAGAACTTTGAAGATTCTGGCCATGACGACATAGCTGAGGAACTTGGCCTTGAGGGCACTGTTGGTGAAGCACTTGGCTTACGCGCAGACTTCTTTGACATAGCCTTCTTCGGCTTGACAGCAGAGGCAGCAGCAGCAGAGTCTTCATTGAATTTCCTTACTGCTTCTCTGGCTTGCGTGGCCAGCTTGGCTTGGCACTTTGCCCATTCGTCAGGATAATCCTCACCGCGCTTGAGGTTGGTGGGATCAGCTATTCGGCCAGGTGCCAATGGAGGTCTTGGTCATGGAGGATTGAGTGTGAATTTCTTCATGTATTTGGGAGTAACATACCTGTACTCCCTCCACTCTCTTGCCCATCTCCTCTCTATTCTTTGGATGCGCACTTTGCGCTCATTCTTGGTTTCCTTGCCATGAGTGGCCTCATCAGGGGTGCAATAGTCCTTATATATGTCATCAGGGATCTCAAAAGTAGTATTGACCTCAGGCCTCTTTCCTCCTTTCTGTGGCTTCTTACCGTCAGCCATTTTCTTCAGTTGAGGAATTTGAACAATGGAATTCTCTGAAGATGTATGCAACTTTTCTTCAAGGAATGCTCCAAATGAGTTAAGTTGATGAGAACCTAGAGATTCAGCAGCGGACATGAGTACCTGTGAACAGAGTATAGTTGCGAGGAATTTGGAGAGGTCATATGCGTTCTCAGAAGTTAAAAAAAAACAAGTTTGAGGAATTTGACCAGACGAGTCTTGAAGAATTTCACTGAGCGTTCTTAGTCTTAGGTTCCAGAGTTGTACAGATCAGAAATCCGCACAATTGAGGAATCTTGAAGAAAAACATAGCTTAGAGAAACGAATCAAGAACAGATGACATGTTAGGTGTTTTAGTGTGTGAGGATATGAAGAAAAACACCTTTGAGGATTTTGCAGAAATCATTCGAATCAACGAGGGCAGTAAAAGTAACTTTTAATTACCCTGAACGAAGAACGCGACGAACTGGAGTGAGGAGATATGAAGTTCATAATGTGGATCTTCCACGCCCTAACTTGGCGGAGGAAGACAGCTACGGCGGCGGCGGAGTCGAGGTAGTGAAGCTCTTCCTCACCAGCGACGATGAAGTAGCGGCGGCGCTAGGGTTTGAGAAGCTCGAGCTGGAGAGAGGTCGAGCGGAGTAAAAGAGGTGAGGAAGGGGAGAGGGGTATTTATAGCCATGGTGAAAACCGTTCGCCCGAAGAATTTGAACGAACGTGCCCCTGACCCTTCTCATTCACATGACATGTGTCACCCACGCACTGAGAAGTGGAGATCGTGTTAGATCGTGGGTGAGTGGATAAGTATGTCATGGGATGCTGTATGGTTTGAGCGGCAAAGCCGAAAATTGGATACGATAAGTTAAAAGTTCTGTTCGCAATTTCTTCAGCAGACAAGGACACAATGAAGATTTTGAACGAGTTTCAATTAGAACACACATGAAGAATTTGTGAATAGATTGGGTTGAGTATAGCATAGAGGGGGAAGGGTCCGATCACATTCACTTAGCAGAAAAACCAACTTGAAGAAGTAGCCATAAGTGAATACTGTAGAGGACATAAACTCATATATGAGTTTATGTCCTCTACAGTATTCTGATCACAGGATCAGAATAATATTCTGATCACAACCTGACCTGCCCCGCTAGTAGTATGTTGAACTTCCCTGTGAACTAGGTTGAACTTCTGCCAACATTGCCCAAATGGGGCTTGCGATATACCGTTGGAAAGCTATGGACACCAATATCATGACCCAACTTAAATTTTTGGCAAAATATAAGCGGTTTAAGAGCAGTTTTGAAAACCATTTTTTCTTCACACAAAAAACGTGAATTGTATTTTCGATCGCATTTCTAAACCGTTTATCGGAATGAGGCATATAATATGGCGTTGGAAATCTGCTGCAAAACCGCTCCTTCCACATGTTGAAAGTTTTCTCTAATTCCCTATGGTTAAAGAGTAATTTGAAAAAACATAAAATTTCATAAACCAAACAACTGAGTTCGTATTTTCGATGTCATTTCCAAATGGCTAATCCAATGGAGGCATATGATACGGCGTTGGAAAGCTTATGAAAATGCGCTACTTTTTCATCTTGAAAGTTTTTTTTCTCATTTTGAATGGTTTAAGAGTAATTTAGAAAATGGTCCAAGTCCTTCCGAGTTCGTATTTTCGATCTAATTTTTTAACCGTGCGTCTGAATGCAGCAAATGATATGGCGTTGGAAAGCTTGAACAAATGCGAAACTTTTTGGTATGTATTGTTTCTCCCAATTCTTTTCGGTTTTAAGTCAGTTTAGAAAATGGCAAAAAACTTATTTTTGCCGTAATTTCTACAAACTTTAACGGAATGGGGCAAATAATATACGCTGAAAAGCTACGGAAAATGTGAATCTTTTTCATGTTGATTGTTTTCTCTGATTCCTAGCCGTTTTCAAGTAATTTCGAAAATGGCGAGATCATGCGTTCTGCCTTTATTGCGAAACAGATTCTTCGAAAATGCACCGCGTGAAGAACCTGAACTTCTCGGTGCGTGTACCTGAACTTCACTCTGTTTTTAACGTGATTTTTTTGCTCGTAGGTCTCCATCCACTGCTCGTAACTCTCCATCCACTCACCGGAATTGAGCAAGTGATATACCAGTGGAAAGCTGCTGTAAGCACATAACTTTCCCGTGTTGATCGTTTTTTCATACTCGCGACAATTTTAAAAGTTTTTCATCTCAAATTCGTTCACTATAGTAGTCGAACTTCCTGTTGTTTACATGTTGAACTTCCTGACGTATTTTTGTTTGTAATTTTCTCATCCATTTCGTCAATGTGTACACAAATGTTATTCCTTTTGTACAAATCTCTCCCGCAATAATTTTTTTAAATTTCTCCAACAAAGGACTTGAACTTATAACAACAAAACTTTTTGCCTTTGCTTCTTTATTCTTTTTTAATACAAAATGCACACCGTGTATTACATGAACTTCTAGCAGTTATCAACCTGAACTTCTCTCGGTTACATGAAAATATTTGAGTTTTTTATGAATTTTTAATCTTATTTTTCTTAATCCTTTTTATGAATTTTGAAGCGCTCTATTTTTAATAGTTGAACTTCTTGTTATTTTATTTTTAAACTTCTAGTTTCCATTCTTTAATAACGAGGAAAATCTGAGTTTTCTATAATCATCGAACTTCTCCATCTTTTTAATATGGACTTCCTGGTTTTATTTCTTAACCTTTTTATGAAATTTTGAAGCGTTATATTTTTTAAAAAGTTGAACTTCTTGTTTTTTATTTTTGAACTTCTTGTTTCCATTCTTTAATAACGAGGAAATCTGAGTTTTCTATAATCATCGAACTTCTCCGTATTTTTAATTTGGACTTCCTGGTTTATTTCTTTTAGTAACGAAAAAAATCCTACTTTCTGATAGACATCGGGCTGCTCTATTTTCAAATTTGAGCTTCTAGGTTTATTTTAACAGAGAAAAATCATTTTTATAACATTTGTTTGAGATGCTTTTTAATGACCTTCTTTGGGTTTGTAACAAGCATTGAACTTCTTCATCTTTTTAATTTGAACTTCTTATTTTAGATTTTATTTTTTAACTTTATCATATTGGTTTTGTACTAAAAATTGAACTTCTCGGTTATCTAAATTTGAACATCTAGGTTTTTATATAACCCCTTTATTATTAAAAAGTTGAACTTCTTTGTATTTTTAATTTGACTTTCTTTGGTTTTGTAATAAACATGTTGATGGTTTAAGAGCAGTTTTGAAAACCGTTTTTTCTTCACACAAAAAACGTGAATCGTATTTTCGATCGCATTTCTAAATCATTTATCGGAATGAGGCATATAATATGGCGTTGGAAAGCTGCTGCAAAACTGCTCCTTCCACATGTTGAAAGTTTTCTCTAATTCTGTAACATCCCAAATTTTCAATTTGGAATGTTATACATAGATCATCCATGCATATCATGATTTATTGCATTTCTGTTCCGCAATCCTCGAAATCCTAAGCAACTCAAGGACCCACGGAGAGAGTTGGGGATTTTCCTGTTTTCATATTTGATTTTATCAAATAATGAAACGAGGATTTTGATTTTAATAATTTTTCTCTCCGAAATATTTCATATTAATCAAATGAGTGGAGATAATATTACTTCTCTGGAATAATTGAAATATTGGAGGAAAAATATTAAAATCATTTATTGGATTTTATTTGGTTTTATTCATATTTTATTTGCATTAGAAAAATTGCACGTTTTCAAAATTGCATTTTAGGGCTAAGAAAATGTTCAACTCGTCCTAAATATTTTATTTAGACGGTGAAAATTTGTTTTGGCATTTTTAGATTTTCATTTATTTTTCTAGGATTTTTCTTCTGTCGGCGGAATTATTAAAAAAATATCTCACGCCCGACTGGGCCTAAGGCCCAGCCGAGCCAGGCCGGCCCGAGCCACCACCGCCTCCCGCGCGTGCGCGCCGCCACCGACCCGGACTCCAAGTCCGAGCCGGACTCCCCACCGCTGCCGCAGCCTTGCCCCTTCCCCAAGGAGCCGCCGCCCCCTCCCCTTTAAATACTGCCGCCCCCCTAGGAGCCCAAGTCGCCGCCGCCCGCAGCCCCTCGCCCCGCCGCTTCCCGCCGCCGCCGCCGCAGTCCCTCCATCCCGCGCCGCCCCACCGGAGCCGAGCCAAGGTAGCTGCCGCACCGCCCTGATTTTCTAAAGAAAAACCGTTCGGGTTTTTTTAGAAACCCTAGTTTTCGTTTTTTTCTAAATAGATCGGTTTTTCTCTGGTTTATTTATTTAGCGAGCGTTCGCTCGTTCGTTTGTTTTAACGAACGCGTTCTTCGTTTAGATCGAGATAATGAACATTCGTTCGTTAATCTGTTCGTCAATTTTCTTTTTCTCGGTTTTATTCCGCGATTTTTCTGATCTCGATTTCGGATCCGATCTTAATTTCTGTTTTTCTTCTCGCTCGTTTATCGGAATCAGGCGATTCAAGCGCCTGGAGTTTCGTCTCGAAACCCTATTTCCATTTAATCAACTCAAACAAGTTTTTGTTACTTTAAAATTTGGCCTAGTTTCAGATTAGTAAACGAAGCTTCTTTCTTTCGCCATTTGACTTTCGTTGCTCTGTTTGATTTGATTCTTTTTGCGTACCGGAGTTCTTAAATTGAACTTTCTGGTCAACCTCTCTTATTTTAGTTTTGTTTGTGCATGGTTGCTTGTTACTTATGTATGTTATTGTTTGCTTGCGACAGAATTCCCGGAGTGCGAAGCGTGTTACTACGAGTCTCTAGGATTCGCGATTCGTCAGCAAGGCAAGTAACACTTTGATCATATCCCATTATTACCCAGTTTTTATGCATTAGTCCAATCCTCAAACATTGCATGATTAGGATGTCATTAACTTGTGGGTTGGGAAGTAGTTATTGAGGTAGAACCTATTGCCCTGTTACATTCAAACCCTTGGGAGTTACTTCTACGTATTGCTTATATTGCTATGCTATGCTCGTAGACGTGGTTTGGGTTTGAGTGAAATTCATGACAGATGTGAGATTGTTAATTAATGGTTCAACTTAAGGTGGCAACTTAATCAAATAACTGGGTGCATTGAGGCACCTTGGGAACCCAGTGTTGTCTGTATTTTTTTTGGAAATCCCGGGGTACCCGTGTGATCTTCCTATGGACTGCCACCCAGGCTAAAAGGGAACTAAGATGATTCATGCTAGAAACTTCCTTGTGCAGCCACAAGCTATTATGGGCTCTAGCATAGTTGAGTAAGTTATGTGAAGCTCTTGAAGAGGTAGATCAGCAGGTAGTGGGTTTTTGGTAGGTTTGGTATGGTCTACCCGGAGTAGAGAGTTAACGTTTCTGAAAGACTGTGTCTCGGTCATCCATTTCTCAAACACCAGGTAGTGCGAGAAATCCAACGGAGGCGATCGAGTCTTGTGGGGAAAAGTGCACAAACCTCTGCAGAGTGTACAATCTAATCATGGTTAGCCGTGTCCCCGGTTATGGACAATTATTGAGTATCTAGTACTTGGGTTATCACATGTATCTCACCATGTTTAATTAATATTGTTGGGTTGTTAATCACTTTAATTGGGATTGAGTTGGGGTTACCTTCTCAATGATGTTTCAACCACCATGATAGTTAAATTAAATTATATTCCTTTGTTGTAGGGAAAAATTGGCTTTTCGCAAAAAACTATAACCATACAGCTTTCCACCAGCCATATATGCATGTAGTGATAGCATTATTCTATTTCTGCTCTACTGTGTTATATTCCCAGCATATTCCATGTGCTGACCCGTTTTCGGGCTGCAACGTATTATGTTGCAGACTTTTCAGACGAGGAGTAAGGTTCGTTAGGTCGTTGTCATGCAGCTCAGCTATGCCGTTGGAGTTGATGGACTCACTTTATCTTCCAAGCCTTCCGCTGTTATCGCATTACATGGCCTTAAGCCATATTCGTGTAATAAGTTCTCTTCGGAGACATTCGATGTAATAAGTGTGTGATTGCTACTCTGTTATAAATCCTTCGAGTACTGTGTGTGTCAGCATTACCGATCCAGGGATGCCACTGAAGCACAGAGACTTGACCATTTGAGGTCGGGTCGCTACAAGATGGTATCAGAGCACACACTGAGTGTAGGACACGACCACTAAGATAAACCCTAGGTCACACTTATCTTCTCATTTCTGACTCCTCTCCATTTTCTACTCTTTAGGATGGCAAAGATGAAGAACAAGTTTGCACAACCGGATGAAGACACACCTTTTGGACGCCACTTGAAGGAAGTCACTAGGTACCTGAACATTGGAATACCAAGCTTCACCGGGACGTACAATGCCACTTTACCAGAAGAAGAGCGTTGGATGATTCAAGTACAAGTTCTAGAAAGGACGTTCTCGCCAACCTCTAAACTCATAGAATTTTCCTTCGATGCACCAACCTGGAGTTTAGGAAAGAGTATGGCAGCCCACATCACCATGGGACGCATTGGAGAAGTTTACAACAGGGATCTCCAGGACACTATCTACCAAATATGTGGGTGCCGAGACGAGCAATGGGAAGTAATCAACACTAAAAATGATAGATCCATTGCAGCTTTCATCTAGGAGTTAAACCAGCACATTCGACGTTAGGAGAACCAGATGTGTGCGGACATGATGGATTTGAAGGAGGCGAAGACTAGGATCATCAAGCTGGAGGAAGAACTCAAGTTTACCCACGATGGATATGAGGAGGAAATCAAGATCCTATCGGAGAAGAATGACGACCTAGTCAAGAAGATCGGAGTATTCATGGGAGGACCAGCACCAATAGAAGAAGAAGAAGAACCCAAGGAAATACGCCCTGAGGACTACATCATCATCGACGATACCGATTCCGATCCTAGTGATGATGACTTGGAAGACGAAGCTGGAGCAGACATCATGGAGTCTTCCACCGATCAAAATTTCTAGATGACCACCAACTATTAGTAGTATTTCCCCCTTGTATATAGTAGTAGTGAGCACTTTTGCGATAGTTCTAGACCGTTTGTATGCCCTTGCTTGATTGATTGAGTGAAATGATTGTGTTTGTCTCATGTGCATATGGGTAGTGCCTTCTCATTAGACCCCTTTTCTATTCTAAATCTCTTCCATCTAAACCCATCAGATGCCTCCGAGACGTGACACCGGTTTTGCCTTCCCGCCGGAGCTCACCCAGTTGATCCAACAGCAGAATGCCTTCATGCAATTGCTAGTTCAGAACCAGGGCAACAACAACAACAACCCACCGCCAGTGGACAACCTAGCCCGTTTCCTAAGGTTACAACCGTCGGTATTTTCCAGTAGCACCGAGCCTATAGTTGCTGATGATTGGCTACGCCGTATTGGAAGGGAGTTGACCACCGCAGGTTGCACAGATGCTGAGAGGGTGCGCTTTGCCGCACATCAATTGGATGGACCAGCAGCCTCATGGTGGGATAATTACACAGCCACTTTTCCTATAGACAATGTCACTTGGGACTAGTTTCAGCAAGCTTTCTGCACCGCCCATGTCTCAACTGGAGCTATGCAGATGAAGAAGCGGGAGTTTTGCAACCTACGCCAGGGGAACCATACTGTGGCTCAGTACGTGGATGAGTTTAGCAAGTTATCACGCTATGCCCCTGTTGATGTGGCCACAGATGCTGTGAAGCAGGAGAAGTTTATGGAAGGGCTGAATGATGAGATGAGCATGCAGTTGATGGTAGCAACCTTCAACAACTACCAGGAGTTGGTAGATAAGGCTCTTATGATTGAAGGGAAACAGCAGCAGATTGAGAGCCGCAAGAGAAAGTATGGACAAGGGAAGTATAACTCAGGAGCTCAGCAGAAGCCTCGCCTAACCCCGAACTCGGGAGGACCTATTCATAACCATGGAGATCACAACAACACTAGAGGAGGATCACATAACCACAGTGGTGCTAAGAATGGGAATGGGAACGGAGCTAACAACAATCAGAACCGCTCCAACCCGTCCACTCCCGCCAAAAGAGACTTAAGTCAGGTTACCTGTCTTAAGTGCGGGAAGACAGGGCACTATGCCAATGATTGCCCCGAAGGAAGGAATGGAAACGGAAATGGAAGCGCTGGGAAGAAGCCCAATCCATTCAACAAAGGACAAGTGAACCACGTTAACGTGGAGGAGGTTGAAGAGCAGCCGGACGCGGTAATAGGTAACTTTTTGGTTAAGTCATTTACCGCTCTTGTTCTTTTCGATACTGGTGCATCGCATTCATACATATCAAGGGGATTCGTGGATAAGTTTAAACTACCAACCCAAACCCTTAGGACCCCTCTTTTAGTGAGTTCATCCAGAGCAGAATATATGGCTAGCCGATGGTGTGACCAGATACCCTTAACCATTGGCACACATGTGTTTCCGTCCGACCTAGTTATCTTGGAGTCACAAGGATTGGATGTGATATTGGGTATGGACTGGATGTCAAAGTATGGAGGAAGCATTGACTGTGCGAGTAAGTCAATTTATCTCACCACCCCGGAGGGAAAAAGGATTAAGTATGTGTCTAGGCATGTGCCAAAAAGGAGCCAAGTGAATGCCCTTACAGGAATTGTTCAGGAGGAAGTGCCGGTAGTAAAGGATTACCCGGATGTTTTCCCAAAGGAGTTACCAGGCATGCCGCCAGACAGAGACATTGAGTTTTTGATAGAGCTATTGCCAGGTACAGGACCAATATCCAAGAGACCCTATCGGATGCCCGCAAATGATCTGGAAGAAATTAAGAAACAGATCAAGGAGTTATTGGAGAAAGGATACATCCGAAGAAGTTCATCACCTTGGGGAGCCCCAGTACTTTTGGTTGAGAAGAAAGATAAATCCCTAAGGATGGCTATTGATTATTGAGCCTTGAATGAAGTGACGATAAAGAACAAGTACCCACTGCCGATGATCAACGATCTGTTTGATCAATTGCAAGGAGCTAAAGTGTTCTCAAAGATCGATTTACAATCAGGGTATCATCAGTTGAAGATACGAGAGAAGGACATACCAAATACGGCGTTCACAACACGATATGGATTATACAAGTACATGGTCATGTCGTTTGGACTGACTAACGCCCCTGCCTATTTCATGAGCATGATGAACAAGGTGTTCATGGAGTATTTGGACAAGTTTGTTGTGGTGTTTATTGATGATATCATGGTATACTCGAAGAACGAGGAGGAGCACAAAGAGCATTTGCGTTTAGTTCTCGAGAAGCTCAGGGAACACCAGTTGTATGCTAAGTTTAGCAAATGCGAGTTTTGGCTGAAGGAAGTCGGATTCCTTGGACATGTTATATCAGGAGAAGGTATAGCAGTAGACCCCAGCAAGGTTTAGTCAGTCACTGAATGGTTGGCACCCACCTCAGTTAGAGAGATCCACAGTTTTCTTGGACTCGCAGGATACTACCGGAGATTCATTGAGAATTTTTCCAAGATTGCAAAACCAATGACTGGACTGTTGAAGAAGGATACCAAGTTTAAATGGAGAGAAGATTGTGAAGCAAGTTTCCAGGAGTTGAAGAAACGTTTGACTACAGCCCCAATGCTAGTACTGCCAGATATACATAAGGAGTTCCAAGTGTATTGCGACGCCTCTCGCTTAGGACTTGGATGTGTGCTTATGCAGGATGGAAGAGTTGTTTTGTATGCCTCACGACAACTAAAACCTCATGAGTTGAATTATGATACGCATGATTTGGAGCTAGCAGCCGTAGTGCATGCGTTGAAGACTTGGAGACATTACCTTATTGGAAACCGTTGTGATGTGTACACGGATCACAAGAGTTTGAAGTACATCTTCACCCAGAAGGAGCTGAACCTTAGGAAGAGGAGATGGTTGGAGCTTATAAAGGATTATGACATGAAGCTACACTATCATCCAGGAAAGGCCAATGTCGTAGCAGACACATTGAGTCGGAAGAGTTATGCTAATATCCTTGAAAGTAAAGGACTATCGAAGAAATTAGCAAAGGACATCATGGAACTTCGATTAGAGATTGTACCTAGAAGGTTCATTGCCACAATGGAGGTTCAGTCAAAATTGCTGGACAAGATTCGGGAAGCTCAGAAAGATGATAAAGAGATTGCCGAGATAAAGGAGAAGATGGGCAAAGGAAAGGCCAAAGGTTTTCGTGAGGATGAGCACGATACCCTATGGTTTGAGGACCGGATTTATGTGTCCAACAACCAGGAGATTAGGAAGTTAATACTTCAAGAGGCCCATGACTCACCATACTCGATACACCCCTGAAACACCAAGATGTATTTGGATCTGAAGGAACGTTTCTGGTGGACTGGTATGAAGAAGGATATTGCTGAGTATGTAGCCGTATGTGATGTGTGTCAGAGAGTTAAGGAAGAACATCAGAAGCCAGCATGATTGTTACAGCCTATGCCGATACCCGAATGGAAGTGGGATAAACTTGGCATGGACTTTATTACCGGATTACCAAGGACTAAAGCAGGATATGATTCCATATGGGTAGTAGTTGATCATTTGACCAAAGTAGCTCACTTCATCCCAGTGAAAACCACCTATACAAGTGCAAAGTTGGCCAAGATCTATATGTCCAGGATCGTATGTCTGCATGGAGTTCCGAGGACCATCGTATCGGATCGAGGAACACAGTTTACTTCCAAGTTTTGGCATCAGTTACACCAGACTCTGGGAACGAGATTGGAGTTCAGTACTGCATTTCACCCGCAGACAGACGGACAAACTGAGAGAGTCAACCAAATTTTGGAGGACATGTTGAGAGCCTGTGCGCTAGATTATGGATCTAGTTGGGATGACAATTTGCCGTATGCAGAGTTCTCATACAACAATAGCTACCAAGCCAGTTTGAAGATGGCACCGTTTGAAGCCCTGTATGCACGCAGGTGCAGAACACCGTTGATGTGGGATGAGGTAGGAGACCGACAGTTGTTTGGACCAGACTTGATTAAAGAATCTGAGGAGAAGGTAAAACTGATTCGAGACCGACTGAAGATTGCTCAGTCTAGGCAGAAGAGTTATGCAGACTCAAAACGCAAGGAGGTAACCTACGAAATTGGAGATAGAGCATATCTGCGAGTATCGCCCTTGCGAGGAGTGAAACATTTTGGAGTTAAAGGAAAGTTAGCCCCGAGATTTGTAGGACCGTATCGCATTTTGGAATGGATGGGAGAAGTTGCCTACAAGTTGGAGTTACCTGAGGGATTGTCAGGAGCCCACGATGTGTTCCACATTTCACAGCTGAAGAAGTGTCATGCTGAGATGGCTGATATACCATTAAGAGATACAGTACCCCTGGAGGCGATTCAGTTGGACAGTGATTTGACTTACGAGGAGAAGCCAATTAAGATTCTTGAGTTTGCCAGCAGAGTCACCCGCAGTAAGGTTATCAAGTTTTGCAAGGTTCAGTGGAGCCACCATACCGAGGATGAAACCACCTGGGAACGAGAGGATGATCTCCGCAAGGACCACCCATACCTATTTTCTAGCCAACCCGAATCTCGAGGGCGAGATTCATCTTAAGGGGGGTAGGTTTGTAACATCCCAAATTTTCAATTTGGAATGTTATACATAGATCATCCATGCATATCATGATTTATTGCATTTACGTTCCGCAATCCTCGAAATCCTAAGCAACTCAAGGACCCAAGGAGAGAGTTGGGGATTTTCCTGTTTTCATATTTGATTTTTATCAAATAATGAAACGAGGATTTTGATTTTAATAATTTTTCTCTCTGAAATATTTCATATTAATCAAATGAGTGGAGATAATATGACTTCTCCGGAATAATTGAAATATTGGAGGAAAAATATGAAAATCATTTATTGGATTTTACTTGGTTTTATTCGGATTTTATTTGCATTAGAAAAATTGTACATTTTCAAAATTGCATTTTAGGGCCAAGAAAATGTTCAACTGGTCCTAAATATTTTATTTAGACGGTGAAAAGTTGTTTTGGCATTTTTAGATTTTTATTTATTTTTCTAGGATTTTTCTTTTATCGGCGGAATTATTAAAAAAAATCTCACGCCCGACTGGGCCTAAGGCCCAGCCGAGCCAGGCAGGCCCGAGCCGCCACCAACTCCCCCGCGCGCGCGCCGCCGCCGACCCGGACTCGAGGTCCAAGCCGGACTTCCCGCCGCCGCCGCTGCCTTGCCCCTTCCCCAAGCAGCCGCCGCCCCCATCCCCTTTAAATACCGCCGCCGCCCCCCTAGGAGCCCAAGTCCCCGCCGCCC
>NC_041390.1:270167596-270180482 GCF_002162155.2 Triticum dicoccoides | reverse complement strand
GCCGCCTGCAGCCCCTCGCCCTGTCGCCTCCCGCCGCCGCCGCCGCAGCCCCGCCACCCCACGCCGCCCTGCCGGAGCCCCGCAGGAGCCGAACCAAGGTAGCCGCCGCACCGCCCCAGTTTTCTAAAGAAAAACCATTTGGGTTTTTTTAGAAACCCTAGTTTTCGTTTTTTCTAAATAGATCGGTTTTTCTCCGGTTTATTTATTTAGCGAGCATTCGCTCGTTCATTCATTTTAACGAACATGTTCTTCGTTTAGATCCAGATAACGAACGTTCGTTCGTTAATCTGTTCGTCGATTTTCTTTTTCTCGGTTTTATTCTGCGATTTTTTTGATCGTGATTTCGGATCCGATCTTAATTTTTGTTTTTCTTCTCGCTCGTTTATCGGAATCAGGCGATTCAAGCGCCTGGAGTTTCGTCTCGAAACCCTCTTTTTGTTTAATCAACTCAAACAAGTTTTTGTTACTGTAAAATTTGGCCTAGTTTCAGATTAGTAAATGAAGCTTCTTTCTTTCGCTGTTTAACTTTCGTTGCTCCGTTTGATTTGATTCTTTTTGCGTACCGGAGTTCTTAAATTGTACTTTCTGGTCAACCTCTCTTATTTGAGTTTTGTTTGTGCATCGTTGCTTGTTACTTATGTATGTTATTGTTTCCTTGTGATAGAATTCCCGGAGTGCGAAGCGTGTTACTACGAGTCTCTAGGATTCACGATTCGTCAGCAAGGCAAGTAACACTTTGATCATATCCCATTATTACCCAGTTTTTATGCATTGGTTCCAATCCTCAAACATTACATGATTAGGATGTCATTAACTTGTGGGTTGGGAAGTAGTTGTTGAGGTAGAACCTATTGCCCTGTTACATTCAAACCCTTGGGAGTTACTTCTACGTATTGCTTATATTTCTATGCTATGCTCGTAGACGTGGTTTGGGTTTGAGTGAAATTCATGACAAATGTGAGATTGTTAATTAATGGTTCAACTTAAGGTGGGAACTTAATCAAACAACTAGGTGGATTGAGGCACCTGGGGAACCCAGTGTTGTCTGTATTTTTTTGGAAATCCCGGGGTACCCGTGTGATCTTCCTATGGACCACCACCCAGGATAAAAGGGAACTGAGATGATTCATGCTAGAAACTTCCGTGTGTAGCCACAAGCTATTATGGGCTCTAGCATAGTTGAGTAAGTTACGTGAAGCTCTTGAAGAGGTAGATCAGCAGGTAGTGGGTTTTTGGTAGGTTTGGTATGGTCTACCCGCAGTAGAGAGTTAACGTTTCTGAAAGACTGTGTCTCGGTCATCCGTTTCTCAAACAACATGTAGTGCGAGAAATCCAACGAAGGCGATCGAGTCTTGTGGGGAAAAGTGCACAAACCTCTGCACAGTGTACAATCTAATCATGGTTAGCCGTGTCCCCGGTTATGGACAATTCTTGAGTATCTAGTACTTGGGTTATCACATGTATCTCACCATGTTTAATTAATATTGTTGGGTTGTTAATCACTTTAATTGGGATTGAGTTGGGGTTACCTTCTCAATGATGTTTCAACCACCATGATAGTTAAATTAAAATCTATTCCTTTGTTGTAGGGAAAAATGGCTTTTCGCAAAAAACTATAACAATACAGCTTTCCACCAGCCATATATGCATGTAGTGATAGCATTATTCTGTTTCTGCTCTACTGTGTTATATTGCCAGCATATTCCTTGTGCTGACCCGTTTTCGGGCTGCAACGTATTATGTTGCAGACTTTTCAAACGAGGAGTAAGGTTCGTTAGGTCGTTGCCGTGCAGCTCAGCTATGCCGTTGGAGTTGATGGACTCACTTTATCTTCCAAGCCTTCCGCTGTTATCGCATTAGATGGCCTTAAGCCATATTCATGTAATAAGTTCTCTTCGGAGACATTCGATGTAATAAGTGTGTGATTGCTACTCTGTTATAAATCCTTCGAGTAATGTTTGTGTCAGCATTACCGATCCAGGGATGACACTGAAGCACAGAGACTTGACCATCCGAGGTCGGGTCGCTATAAATTCCCTATGGTTAAAGAGTAATTTGAAAAAAACGTAAAATTTCGTAAACCGAACAGCTGAGTTCGTATTTTCGATGTCATTTCTAAACGGCTAATCCAATTGAGGCATATGATATGGCATTGGAAAGCTTATGAAAACGCGCTACTTCTTCATCTTGAAAGTTTTTTTCTAATTTTGAATGGTTTAAGAGTAATTTAGAAAATGGTCCAAGTCCTACCGAGTTTGTATTTTTGAGCTAATATTTTAACCGTGTGTCCGAATGCAGGAAATGATATGGTGTTGGAAAGCTTGAACAAATGCGAAACTTTTTGGTATGTATTGTTTCTCCCAATTTTTTACGGTTTTAAGTCAGTTTCGAAAATGGCGAAAAACGTATTTTCTCCGTAGTTTCTACAAACTTTAACGGAAAGGCGCAAATAATATCCCGTTGAAAAGCTACGAAAAATGCGAAACTTTTTCATGTTGATGGTTTTCTTTGATTCCTAGCCGTTTTCAAGTAATAGCGAAAATGGCGAGATCATTCGTTCTGCCTTTATCGCGAAACAGATTCTTCGAAAATGCACCGCGTGAAGAACCTGAACTTCTCGGCATGTCTACCTGAAATTCACTCTGTTTTCGACGTGCTTTTTTTTGCTCGCAGATCTCCATCCACTACTCATAGCTCTCCATCAGCTCCTCGGAATTCAACGAGTGATATACCGATGGAAAGCTGTTGTGAACACGCAACTTTCCCGTGTTGATCATTTTTTCATACTCGCGGCGGTTTTAAAAGTTTTTCATCCGAAATTCATTCAGCATAGTAGTTGAACTTCCTTCTTTTTTCATGTTGAACTTCTGTGATGTATTTTCGTTTGTAATTTTCTTATCCATTCATGAGTATTATTCAAATGATAATCCTTTTGTACAAACCTCTCACACAATAAATTTTTAACTTTCGCCGACCGAGGACTTGAACTTATAACAAAAAAAATTGGACCTTGCTTTTTAATTTATTTTCTCATATTAAACACACACCATGTAGTACATGAACTTTTTCCGTTTCTATAATTTGAATTTTTGTTTTTCTTTTGGAAACCAAACTACTCCCAAATAATAACTGAACTTCTTTGTTGACTGAGAGAATTCTTTTTAAACGCAAAAAACAATTTATTTTTTGTGTTTTCGAACATCAAAATATAAGGTGAACCTCTCTCGCAATAATATTTGAACTTCTCCGGACAGAGCACTTGAACTTCTTTCAACAAACCTTTTAACCTTTTATTTTTTTATACTTTTATTCTCACCTGAAATGCATTCCCTGTAGTACATGAACTTCTCGTTGTTTTCACTATGAACTTCTATCACATTTTTGTGTATATGTCGAATTAAACGCAATTGAAGGTGGGACGCCTTATTTGCCATTTTAAAACATGTAATTGGAGGTCGGACGTCCCGCAATATAAATTCTAAACCGTGCACGGAGGTGCACGTGAACTTGCAAGAAATCTGAGTTTTTATATACTTCAAACTTCTCTGTTATTTTAATTTCAACTTCTTTAGTATTATCCTTATAAAAGTAATATTTTAAAATAAGAATCAAATGTTTTTTAAATTGAACTTCATACTTTTATTTTCCCTAGAAACGGAAAGAATTTGAGTTTTCTTTATATATCAAACTACCCATTTATTTTAATTTGAACTTCTTCATTTTATTCTTTCGTAGCAAGGAAAAATTGTGTTTTTTTATAAATATCAATCTTCTTTATTTTTCTAATTTGGACTTTTTGTTTATTTCTTTTTGTAACAGAAAAACCCTAGTTTTGTAACAAACTTTAAACCAATTTGTCTCTTAAATTGAACTTCAACGTTTTCGTAGAAACGAAGAAAAGTAGTTTTTTATAAACTTTTTTTGAATGGTTTTGTTTTTTTAATTTGACCTTCTTGTGGTTATTTTAAAACATGAAAGATATGTTTTTTTTGTTACAAATATTAAACGACTTTATTATTTTACTTTCAATTTTTGGTGATCTTTTTTTCTATAACAGGAAAATCCATGATAATTTTCCTTTTGTACACGCATAACAATTTCCTCAAACTCTACATTTTATTAAATTTGAACTTCGAGAGTTAACATTTCTAAAATCTGAACTTGGCATGTAGCCATAGCAGAACTATTTCCTGATCATCTGCACTAGCACCAGCATCTGCGCATCTCTAAAGTCATAGTAGAACATCTCTGAAGTCTAAACCGAAGATTTTGGAACTGTTCATCATCTAGTGCGAATATCAACATGCTACGTTTTATTCGGGAGCAAAAGTGAGAGAAACAAAGGAAAAACGATTCAGACCAGGCACACAACACCTGAAATTTTTAGAACATATACTGAAGAATAGTTCTTTGACAGAATGACAATTGTAACAAACACTTATTCTGCAATATAGCAAGTACCAAAATATACAACTGCGGCTCTTCGCGCAAACTTGCATCTATCACAGCATCTTTTGTGTTCTTACCATGAATACCTATTTGTTGACATTTTTCACGGAACCTAAGATAGCAACTGACAAAGTAAAGAAGAAACTAAACCAAAAACAATTTGAACCATCTAAAAAAGGAAGCCTGGACTTCGTTGGGGCATGGTGGAAGTGGGGATCTGGGCGGTTGCGGTGGTGAGCGTCCTGGTAATTTCAGAAAAGAAAAAAAATCTCTACAACTACCTCATCGGTGCAAGAAACATGTAAATTTTGTTCCAACTCCCTCTGGCATTTGCACAAACACCTAGTGGGCAGCAAAGAACCACTTCGTAGATGCTATTTGAAGAACACAACAAAGAGTGAGAGTGGAAATGGATGACAGAGCTCAGGTGGAGCAGGGCAGGGAGATGGCACCCATTCAAGATGCAGGGTCTGGTCGGGTGCAAATAGTTGAACGAGGACGACAACCGAAGAAGCACGAACGGGGATGCACACATGGTTTGAACTTCTGCCGGGCACGGACGGGGGCAACAGGAGCCAGGTCACGCTCGGCCTGGTTGCCGGGGGTGGATTCGCGTCGTGGCAGGGTGAGGTACATGGTGCTGCGGTGGTGGAGCCCCACCGAGAGGAGGCTGACGGTGGCGGAGCCCCACCGGGACGAGGCAGAAGGCGGGAGGAGGCGGGGGCAGCAAGGAGAAGGTGGAAGGCGGGAGCCCCATCGTAGGTTGCTGGCATGCTGGGATGCACGGACTTGGCGGCGACGCGATGTGGGGATCCGGCAGCAGGTGGAGGACAGTGCGTTATGGCTGTCGTTGTCGTGTACTTGGGGGTTCCTGGGCCGGCAGCAACATGCGGGGATCTAGCGCGGCCACGGCGCGGGTGCGGGGATCCGGCTGTGCGGGGGTCTGGCGGGGCAAGAGGAGCGTCAGGTCGGGGGGAGGGGGTGAAGCGCCGGAGCCAGGTTGCCGGCGGTGGGAGGTGGTCGGTGATGGGGTTATGTACCTAGGGTAGGGTCATGGACCTAATCCAAGTAACTTACCCCAGGACATCCTTAGAAGAGGTCGCCTTCCAGTCGACCAACGAGGATTCACTCGACTGGCCTGAAGGACTCGACCACGAAGACTCACTCGACCACCAGGAGGTCAAGAGGCACTCTGCACTGCAACGGCCTGTAATCAAGTAGACTTTATGATAGTAAAGGCTTTTATGTGGGGCGTTACCAGTAACGCCCCAGACTTAACTCATCTTAAACCTTCTCCTACGTGGGCTGGCTGGGGTCCTGGTGCACTCTATATAAGCCACCCCCCTCCACAGGCAGAAGGGTTCGGCACCTTGTAGTTCGTACACTTATAATCCACTCGACCGCCTCCGGGCTCCGAGACGTAGGGCTGTTACTTCTTCCGAGAAGGGCCTGAACTCGTACATCCTTTGTGCTTACAACCTCTCTATAGCTAGGACCTTGCCTCTCCATACCTACCCCCCACTCTACTGTCAGGCTTAGAACCACGACAGTTGGCGCCCACCGTGGGGCAGGTGTTTTAGCGATTTTGTGGAGAAGTTGCAATTCTTCCGAGTACTTTCATCATGGTGTCTGCTGGAGTTTTGGTAGAGGGTCAAGAGATCCGTCTCGGCACTCTCACCTTCATCGCCGACGACTCCGCATGGCTCCAGGAGGCTCCACTCGACGTAGATGCGCTCCCCGTCCGCGGTGCGACGCATTTTCGCGCATGTGTCCGCGGCGTTCTGCTGCGGCAACCGTCGACCCAGTATCGGTCGGCTCCTCCATCGTCCACCCTCCCGGTCTCCCGCCAGCGCAAGCGCTCAGGCCGGTCGAGGCTTCAGCGATGGGTGAGTCACGCGGTGGCTCGCCAATCGGCCACTACCCAAGTTGCGGCAATCGAGCCCAACGAATCTCTCTACGGCTTGTTCGATCAGTCGACTGGCTCCGTAGAGACTGCATCCGAGTGCGGAAGCAGTGATCCAGCGGCGGAAATCTTGATGGTCGACGGGCCCCACAGCCCTCCTGGCTTCGCCCGTGGTGGTGGAGCAGGTGACGGCGGCGACCCTGCACGAGGCTACGAAGAGTACCAGCCCGAGCCACTCGACTCTCTGCAAAGAGAAGAACTTCGCCGCAGGAACGAGGATCCCCTGCGTATTCCCATCGCAGGAGAAACCCCCGAGGCTCGTGCCTTGGAGGAGGCGCGTCTGGCCAATTTGGCCGAGCGCACTCGACTGGAGAACCTTCAGCGAGCACTCGACGAGCGCGCGCGGCAACGAGTTCCCGACACCAGTCGACGTCAACTCTTCCCGCCGACTCAGGTATATCGAACCCCAATTCAAAATTTAGCAGCTGCGACCCGTATAGCAGAGTCCATCCAGCCTTCGCAGTCGGAAGCTGGCAGAGGTTTGCTGCAGATCAGGGATCTGCTCCGGGCAGCAGGAGATCGGAATTCAGCCGTGTCTCAGTCGCGCAACAGAATTCACAGTCGATCCGTCACTGTGAATACGGTTCAGTCGGCTCACAGCCCCAGATCGCCTCCGCGGCGCGAAGGGCGTGAGAATCGGCGAGATCAATATGGCGACAGACTCGACCGAGATGATAGGCGTCGAGTGCCCTATTCCCCTCCGAGGGGTGGGTCTTACGCTCCTCGGCAGCCAGATGATAGGCGTCAGTACAGTACAGGGCGTAGGGTTCCAGTTGACCCCAGAGAGCCAGGCTTCGACGCGCGATCCATTATCGTGCAAGGGTTGGTCGACCGGAACAGAGCCCATCGAGGCGCACTCGACAGAGATGTACCCACAAGCAGTCGAGTGCATGTTTCTGGTCCTGAATGTTTCAGCAGAGCTATCAGAGCCGCAGTTATTCCCCCCAATTTCAGGTTGGCAACATGAGTCAGCAAGTTCACTGGTGAGTCTAAGCCTGAAACTTGGCTTGAAGACTACCGAGTGGCAGTTCAGATTGGTGGTGGAAACGACGAGGTGGACATGAAGCATTTACCCCTCATGTTGGAGGGTTCTGCCAGGGCATGGTTGACTCAATTACCTCCTAGCAGCATTTACACTTGGGAAGATCTGTCCCGAGTGTTCGTCAGAATGTTTGAAGGGACTTGCAAGCGACCAGCTGGATTGACAGAGTTGCAAGTCTGCGTGCAGAAAGCTAATGAGACTCTCAGAGAGTATATTCAGAGGTGGATCACTTTGCACCACACTGTGGAAAATGTCTCTAATCATCAGGCAGTATGCGCCTTCAAAGACGGCGTCAAGAACAGAGAACTGAGTTTGAAATTTGGTCGAACTGGTGACATGACCTTGAGTCGGATGATGGAGATTGCTACCAAGTACGCCAATGGCGAAGAAGAAGACCGACTCCGAAGCGGCAAGCACAAGCCGAGTCAGTCGGAAAAGGGAAACACCAGTCGGAAACAGAAGCGGAAGGCTGAACCGGCAGCTCCTGGAGAGGCTCTGGCCGTGACTCAAGGAAAGTTTAAGGGGAAACCAAAAGGATCCTGGAACCCCAAGAAGGTAAAGGATAAAGAAGGGAACGACGTGTTGGATATGCCATGTCACATTCACACGAAGAAAGATGAAGAGGGGAATATCATTTACCCAAAGCACACCACTCGCCAATGTCGACTCCTGATCCAGCAGTTTCAGGGAAAACAATCTAAGGACAAGGAGAAGGAGTCGGACAAGGCCGAAGACAAAGAGGACAGTGAGGGAGGATATCCGCATATCAACTCCACTCTGATGATCTTTGCAGATGTGGAAAGCAGAAGTCGACTGAAAGTGATTAACCGAGAGGTGAACATGGTTGCCCCAGCAAAGGCAAATTATCTGAAGTGGTCTCAAACACCCATCACATTCAACCAATCTGATCACCCGACTCATATTGCCACCCCTGGGAGGCAAGCTTTGGTGGTCGATCCAGTTGTCGAAGGCACTCGACTGACAAAGGTGCTGATGGATGGTGGAAGTGGGCTGAACTTATTGTATGCTGACACATTGAAAGGTATGGGCATTCCGATGTCCCGACTGAGCACTAGTAACATGAGCTTTCATGGGGTTATACCAGGGAAGAAGGCCGAGTCACTCGGCCAGATAGCTTTGGACGTAGTGTTTGGTGATTCGAAGCATTTTCGCAAAGAAAAGTTGACGTTTGAGGTCGTGGATTTTCAAAGTGCATATCATGCCATTTTGGGGAGACCAGCCTATGCACGGTTCATGGCTCGACCATGTTACGTGTACCTCAAATTGAAGATGCCCGGTCCCAAAGGTGTGATCACTGTCACCGGTGATAGGAAAAAGGCAGAGGAGTGCTTTCAGAAGGGCTCCAAGATTGCCGATTCCCAAGTGACAGCGGTCGAGTTCAAAGAATACAAGCAAAACGCAGATCCGAGTGACTTGCTGCGATCCAAGAAGCCCGCCACAGAGTCTGCATTCCAGTCGTCCGGTGAGACGAAGCCTGTTCACATTCACCCGACCGACCCCGAAGCAGCTCCGACCCGCATCTCCGCAACACTCGACCCAAAATAGGAAGAAGCGCTCATCCAGTTCCTCCGTGAGAACTGGGACATTTTTGCATGGAAGCCCGCTGACATGCCAGGTGTTCCCAGGGGACTGGCTGAGCATCGCCTAAGAGTCGACTCGTCTGCAAAACCAGTCAAAGAGCATCTTCGGCGGTCCGCCGTCCAGAAGAGAAAGGCCATCGGTGAAGAAGTGGCTCGACTGTTGGCGGCAGGATTTATCCGAGAGATATACCACTCCGAGTGGCTCGCTAATGTCGTCATGGTTCCTAAGAAGGACAAGTCGCTCCGAATGTGCATTGATTTCAAGCACATCAACCGGGCCTGCCCGAAAGATCACTTTCCTCTCCCTCGCATAGATCAAATTGTTGACTCGACCGCGGGATGCGAGAGGTTATCTTTTTTAGATGCTTACTCCGGGTACCACCAGATCCGTCTGTACGGGCCCGATGAGGTAAAAACAGCTTTCATCACTCCATTCGGGTGCTTCTGCTATATCACCATGCCATTCGGCCTCAAGAATGCCGGAGCCACATTTATGCGAATGATTCAGAAGTGTCTACTCACTCAAATCAGTCGGAATGTGGAAGCTTATATGGATGATATTGTTGTCAAGTCGCGAAAAGGTTCCGACCTGCTCGCTGACCTCGCCAAAACATTTGCCAACCTCAGAAGGTATGATATCAAGCTCAATCCATCAAAGTGCACATTTGGAGTTCCTGGTGGCAAGTTACTTGGTTTTCTCGTTTCCGAACGGGGAATCGACGCTAACCCAGAGAAGATTGGTACTATTCTCCGAATGAAACGCCCTGTGCGAGTGCACGATGTCCAGAAGCTTACTGGATGCTTGGCCGCATTAAGTCGATTCATCTCACGACTCGGTGAAAAGGCACTGCCTCTTTACCGACTGATGAAGAAGGCTGACAAGTTCGAGTGGACTCCAGAAGCTGATGCAGCGTTTGCCGAGCTAAAAGCTCTGCTCTCCACCCAGCCGGTGCTTGCTGCTCCAATCAGCAAAGAGCCTCTGTTGCTCTACATCGCAGCCACAGGACAAGTCGTCAGTACTGTGCTAACGGTCGAGCGGGAAGAAGAAGGAAAAGCTCTCAAAGTTCAGTGCCCAGTGTATTATTTGTCTGAAGTCTTGACTCCATCCAAGCAGAGATATCCTCATTATCAGAAGCTTGTGTATGGAATATACATGACCACAAAGAAGGTTGCTCATTATTTCTCTAACCATTCCATCACAGTCGTCAGCGACGCTCCACTATCAGAGATTTTGCACAACAGAGATGCAACTGGTCGAGTGGCCAAATGGGCGATTGAACTTCTTCCCCTTGATATCAAGTTTGAGGCAAAGAAAGCCATTAAGTCCCAGGCGATAGCAGATTTCCTCGCCGAGTGGATTGAACAACAACAGCCGACTGAAGTTCACTCGGAGCATTGGACTATGTTTTTTGATGGCTCTAAGATGTTGAATGGTTCTGGTGCTGGGGTTGTCCTGGTTTCCCCCAGAGGAGATAAGCTCAGATATGTGCTCCAGATTCACTTTGATTCCTCCAACAATGAGGCAGAATATGAGGCCCTCCTATATGGGTTGCGCATGGCCATTTCACTCGGCGTCCGTCGCCTAATGGTCTATGGCGACTCGGATTTAGTGGTCAATCAGGTGATGAAAGAGTGGGACGTGAGAAGCCCAGCCATGACTGGATACTGCAGTGCAGTGAGGAAGCTGGAAAAGAAGTTCGAGGGGTTGGAGCTCCATCGTATACCCCGACTGAAAAATCAAGCAGCTGATGATCTAGCAAAGATAGGTTCCAAGAGAGAAGCCATTCCGATTGGTGTATTCTTGGAGCATATACACACTCCGTCAGTCAAAGAAGATCCTTTCACCGAAGAAACTCCGCAGCCCAAGAGCGCCACAGATCCGACTGAAGTTGAAGTCCCAGCGGTGGTCGACTTGATC
The DNA here is from genome assembly GCF_002162155.2 of Triticum dicoccoides. Lineage (NCBI taxonomy): Eukaryota > Viridiplantae > Streptophyta > Magnoliopsida > Poales > Poaceae > Triticum > Triticum dicoccoides. Next base: position 270,169,509 of record NC_041390.1, on the reverse strand, counting down.
ATGGAGGTTTTGGTGGTCATTCCCGACTGGACGATTCCGTATGTCGCATATATCTTGAGGAAAGAGCTTCCTGAGGATGAGGAAGAGGCTCGACAGATCGTCCGTCGATCTAAGGCCTTTACCGTAATCAAAGGACAATTATACAGAGAAAGCGCGACTGGAGTCGGTCAGAAGTGCATAACACCAGAAGAAGGTCGACTCATCCTCAATGATATTCACTCGGGGACCTGTGGTCATCATGCCTCCTCTCGGACCATCGTGGCCAAAGCATACCGAGCCGGATTTTACTGGCCCAAGGCAAATGAGATGGCAAAAGAGATAGTGGATAAGTGCGAGGGATGTCAGTTCTACTCGAATATGTCGCACAAGCCTGCGTCAGCTTTGAAGACCATCCCACTCGTCTGGCCTTTTGCAGTTTGGGGGCTGGACATGGTCGGTCCTTTGAGAACAGGACGAAGCGGTTTCATGCATGTACTGGTGGCAGTCGACAAGTTCACCAAGTGGATCGAGGCTAAACCAATCAAGAGCCTTGACACCGGTACTGCTGTTAGCTTCATCAGGGAACTAATATTCAGATATGGAGTCCCGCACAGCATCATTACGGATAATGGGTCGAACTTTGACTCGGAGGAATTCAGAGCTTTCTGCAACTCCCAGGGCACACGGGTCGACTACGCTTTAGTCGCCCATCCGCAGTCGAATGGACAAGCAGAACGAGCTAATGGACTGATTCTTAAGGGATTGAAGCCTCGACTGATGCGTGATCTCAAACACGCGGCTGGAGCTTGGGTCGATGAACTTCCCTCTGTACTATGGGGACTGCGGACTACACCTAATCGGTCGACCGGAAGAACTCCATTCTTCTTGGTCTACGGGGCCGAAGCGGTCTTACCAAGTGATCTTCTGCATAATGCTCCCCGAGTCGAAATCTACAACGAAGCAGAAGCTGAACAAGCGCGGCAGGACGCAGTTGACCTTTTAGAGGAAGAAAGGGAGATGGCTCTGATCCGGTCGACCATCTACCAACAAGATCTGCGCCGTTTCCACGCCCAAAATGTGAGAGGTCGAGCCTTCCAGGAAGGAGATTTGGTTCTCCGAGTGGATCAGCACAAACCACACAAGCTTGCTCCTTCTTGGGAAGGCCCCTTCATAGTCACCAAGGTCCTCCACAATGGGGCGTACCGTCTTTACAACGTCGAGCATAATTTCGACGAGCCCCGAGCTTGGAACGCGGAGCTACTCCGCCCATTCTACACTTAAGTTTTATCATTCGGATGAGTTGCAATAAAGTACTTTTGTAGTTCATGGACCTCAAAATAATAGTGTCATAGTTCCTCCATAATATCTGTCACTCTTTATTTTTGTCCAATGAAATTCCCCTCAGTGGGGGACTTAGCTGCGAATCCGTTTCGCCTAAGTTTGTAAAAATCCTATCGAGTGGTGAGCCAGACTCCCACTCGGAGGCTTAGCTGCGAATCCATTTCGCCTAAGTTATCAAAATCCTACCGAGTGGTAAGCCAGCCTTCCACTCGGGGGCTTAGCTGCAGCCTCGTGCTCGCCTAAGTTATAAAAATCCTACCGAGTGAAAAGCAACCCTCTCACTCGGAGGCTTAGCTGCAGCCTCGTGCTCGCCTAAGTTATAAAAATCCTACCGAGTGAAGAGCAACCCTCTCACTCGGGGGCTTGGCTGCAGTCCAAGCACTCGCCTAAGTTGTAAAAATCCTACCGAGTGAAGAGCAACCCTCTCACTCGGAGGCTTAGCTGCAGTCCAAGCACTCGCCTAAGTTGTAAAAATCCTACCGAGTGAAGAGCAACCCTCTCACTCGGAGGCTTAGCTGCAGTCCAAGGACTCGCCTAAGTTATAAAAATCCTACCGAGTGAAGAGCAACCCTCTCACTCGGAGGCTTAGCTGC
>NC_041390.1:270155206-270167433 GCF_002162155.2 Triticum dicoccoides | reverse complement strand
GCTGCAGTCCAAGCACTCGCCTAAGTTATAAAAATCCTACCGAGTGAAGAGCAACCCTCTCACTCGGGGGCTTAGCTGCAGTCCAAGCACTCGCCTAAGTTGTAAAAATCCTACCGAGTGAAGAGCAACCCTCTCACTCGGAGGCTTAGCTGCAGTCCAAGCACTCGCCTAAGTTATAAAAATTCCACCGAGTGAAGAGCAACCCTCTCACTCGGGGGCTTAGCTGCAGCCATGTGCTCACCTAAGTTATAAAAATCCTACCGAGTGGTAAGCCTGACTTCCACTCGGAGGTTTAGCCGCGGCCCAGTGCTCGCCTAAGTGGACCGCAGGATAAGTCGATTGCAATAAAGGCGCCTTGCTTTGAACCTGCAAAAGACATTTCGAGCCGAAGGCAATCATATTCAAGCACCAAATTCAAGTTTGAATCGGCATCTAAAGGAACCGAAAGTGCTCAGGCATCAAGCCCGTTAAGGTTTGTCGGTTACAATTCCACTCGGCATACCGAGGCAAATTTAAAAGTATCGAGCCAGAAGAAGTTTTTTACCCCTCCTGTGGAGGGCTGGAAGGTGCAACGAATTCATCAAGGTCAATTCCGTCGGCGATCCGAGTGGCAGCTGCAAGGAAAGTTTCCATAAAGGACCTGAAGTCATGCTTCTTGGTATTGGCCACCCGAAGGGCCGCCAGCTTCTCTTCTCGCGCATCTTTGCAGTGGACTCGGGCCAGACACAGAGCGACATCTGCACCACACCGAGCCGAGGACTTCTTCCACTCCTGCACTCGACCAGGGATTGTGTTCAAGCGGGCCATCAGCGACTCAAGGTCATTCTGAAGTGTCTCCTCAGGCCAGAGCGTCGAGTCGATGCGAGATGTGGCGGCCTTCAGCCTTGCGAGATAGTCCACGACAGCTGCAACACGATACTCCAGTCGGAAAACATCCATGGCAACTTCGTCGTTCACCGGAGAATTGACGGGGTCGAGGTTTGGCTCCAGTCGGCTGGTTTCTTCTTCAAAGTTTTGACAAAATTCTGCAAGGATGATCACTAAGTCAAGGGGATAGTCGAATGGAAAAAGCCACAATTGGAAATATTTGCCAAACATGGAGGTTTACCTTCAAGCATAAGAAACAGCTTCTTGGCAAGGCCACTTAGGAAGGCCTCCAGTTCAGTTTTCTTCTCAGTCAATTTGTTGACTTGGTCGGTCAGGGCAGCTTTATCAGTTTTCAGTCGACTGACCTCCTTGTTGGCAATCCCAAGAGCAGCTTTCAGATTGGTATTGTCTTGTTCGAGCTTGGTGACTGAAGCTAACTTCTCGTCAGCAAGCTTGATCTTCTCAGCTAGCTCAAGGTCTTTCTTCTGCTGGGCCTCCCTTACCTTACCTGCAAGTTACAGCAAGATCAGATTTTGAAACAAGCAAGGGGAAAAGCAGTCGTCAGGGTCTCACCAAACATACCTTCGGTCTCCTCCTTTGCCTTTGTCAGCTTCTCCTGAACCAGCTTCAAGCTCAGCTCGACTTGAGTATGTTTTTGTTCCATCTCTGAGTAGCGAGCCACAAGATCACAGGAGTTCTGCGAAGAACCAATCGACTAAATGTCAAATATAATTCACTTCCGAGTGAAAAAGGGAAAAACACACGTTTCTAAGACTACAGCCAAATACAAGTATTCGACCGTAGTCTCGGGGACTACACCCAGTGGGTGCACTCAGCGTGCCCCCACTAATCCCGATGAAGACAAAGTCGACCAGTCGACCTCAAAAAAAAAAGAGATGCATTCTCTAAGACTGTGATCAACTGCAAGCAGTCGACCACAGTCTCGGGGACTACACCCAGTGGGTGCACTCAGCGTGCCCCCACCGGTTTATGAAATCCAGTCGACCAGTCGACTGACAGAAAAATTGACGTCATAAAGCCTAAGGCCGACTGCCAATAGTCGACCTTAGCCTTGGGGACTACACCCAGCGGGTGCACTCAGCGTGCCCCCACCGGTTTGTGAAATCCAGTCGACCAGCCGACTGACAGAAAAATTGACGTCATAAAGCCTAAGGCCGACTGCCAGCAGTCGACCTTAGCCTTGGGGACTACACCCAGCGGGTGCACTCAGCGTGCCCCCGCTAACACGGAGTTTATTCGACACACCCACTGGGTGACTACTATAAAATCCGGAAAAGAAAAGTTTTTGGTAGCATATCCAACAGAACAAACAGTGGTCGACTGACCTGGACATTGCTTTGGAGGGCAGAATTGGCGTCATAAGCTGCCTGGCTCGCATCCCGGATGGTCTTCAGCTGCTCCATCATGAGTCCTGCCTGGCGTATTGCCTCCTTCGCTGCGCCAGCTTGGTCCTCTGGGACGTGGTGCGTCGTGAAGAGGGAGGGCTGCTGAGCACTCGTCAGCGGATTTGCGAAGGACACCGTGTGTCGAGTGGTGTTCTCTTCCTCCACAGTCAGAATCTCAGGCGCCGTCACATCCTGAGGCACCTTACTGGCGGACGCTTTCCGACTCCTCCTGCGTGTCAGTGGTTCTTCATCCTCGTCGTCGTCAGGGAGATTGATAACAGTGTTGGGTGGAGCTGCGGAGAAGAATCAGGATCAGAGATCGCGAGTCAGTCGACTAAGAACGGTGTTAAGAATACAGTACCTGGGTTCGAAGTTGCTGCATCCTCCATCTCGTGGTCGTCAGCCCGAGCTGAGGTTTCAGAAGTAGCAGCGCTGCAACTCCAAAGGATCAGTCGACTAACTTCAGCGTCGACCAGAGATAAAGTTCACACAAAATGAGAAGACTCAAACGACACAATTACCCTGATATGGTGGGGATGGACACCTTCATCTTCGGTAGGAGCTTGGTCGGCTTTGGCGGAGCCCCCCTAGGCTGCTTCGGCGCCTTTTCAGTCGGCGCTGGAGAAGTGGTCCTAGGGCGCTTGGTCGACTGCGTCGCAACCCCCTTGCCACGTTCAGTCGAAGGGTCGTGGACGAGCTTCGACCGCCTTTCCGAGCGCGGTGGCACGACCTCCTCCTCTTCCTCCTCATCTTCGGCGTCATCATCGTCGCCGTCGTCATCATCATCGTCGTCGTCGTCCCCTGCAACGTCCGAGTCCCATTCCTCCTCGTCCTGGCTCTCGCCCCCGCTCGCCTCACCTTCCTCAGTCGGAGTTTGTGCCCCATTGGGCATCGAGTATAGCTCGGTGAGGGCCTAGCAGATATCAAGACAATTATCAGTCGACCAGTCGGCAGAGTAGACAGAGATGAATGTGACAAGAATGCAGTGGAGAGCAGGACAAGTGTACCTTATTTGGATCACTATTGTGGTCGAGTGGAGGAATCCTTCTGGCTCCGCGTGGGTTGTCCTTGTTTCCGGTGACGGCTACCATCCATCTTTCCAGAGTGGCATCGTCGACTGCTTCTGGATGGACTCTAGTCTCGTCTTCGGTCCCACAGTACAACCACATGCAGTGGCTCCGGAACTGGAGGGGCTGGATGCGACGCCTGAGGAAGACCTCCAGGAGATCCATGCCCGTCACTCCCTCCCGAACCAACTGCACCACGCGCTCCATCAACATCTTCACGTCAGCTTTCTCCTCCGGAATCAGCTTCAGAGGGGAAGGCTTGCTCACTCGGTCCATGGTGAACGGAGGGAGTCCACTCGACTGCCCTGGCGTCGACTGGACCTGGCAGTAGAACCAAGTCGACTGCCAGCCTCTGACGGACTCGGGAAAGGTCATGGGCGGGAAGGTGCTCTTATTCCTCACCTGAATCCCCAGGCCTCCGCACATTTGGACGACTCGGGTTCTCTCGTCACCTGGGCTCGCCTTCTTCACGGACTGAGATCGACACGTGAATATATGTTTGAACAAACCCCAGTGCGGTCGACAGCCCAAGAAACTCTCACACATGGACACGAACGCGGCAAGATAGGCAATGGAGTTTGGGGTAAAGTGGTGGAGCTGCGCTCCGAAGAAGTTCAAAAAGCCACGAAAGAAAACACTCGGCGGCAAGGAAAACCCACGATCCACATGGGTGGCCAAAAGCACACACTCACCCTCTTCTGGCTGAGGCTGCCACTCCTTCCTCGGAAGCCTCGCAGCTCCGTGGGGGATCAAGCCCTCGTTGGCCATGTCGAGAATGTCATTCTCAGTGATGGTCGACTGGATCCAGTCTCCTTGGACCCAGCCTTTCGGCAGGCGGGATCTGGACGAGGACCCCCCGCGGCTAGTGGATCTCCCCTTCGCCTTCTCCGACGCCGACGCCTTCTTTGCACGCTCCAGCGCCGCCGTCTTCTCCTTGGCCATAGTCGCCGGCGAGATGCGCGAAGGGAAGTGGTGCGGGGGCGAGAGCGAGCACGGTGAGCAGGGAGGAAGGAAGCAGAGAGAGGGGGAGAATGCTAAGGCGCAGCACAGAAATCCTCGCCGGGCACATTTATAAGGTCCCTTCCGAGCGGATGACAGGTGGGCCCGGTCGATCTAATCATATCTGGAACAGTTATGCAGACGGGATACGTGGCGAAAAAGGCGGCGCGGAGATCGAGGCGTCCATGCCCCGTCCCATCCGAATACCGCGGTCCGCCCCGCTTCGCGCGCGCCCCCTAATTTCGCATCCCGCAGAATCCGCGAGCAACAAATCAGTCTGTTAGGCGCGGTGTTTCCGGCGATCCGTCGCTCGGAGATCGTCGAAGCCTGAAAGATCACTCGACGCAAAAACAGAATGGATCAAGTCGACTGAAGGCAAGTTGTTTCCCGTCGACGAAGGGATTCTTTGGTCCAGAACAGCGCACAACCGAAGCGCAAAGGTTAATCGGAAACGACATCAACTCCTTCTTCACTCGAAGCCTCAATCCATTCGGGGGCTAATGATGGGGTTATGTACCTAGGGTAGGGTCATGGACCTGATCCAAGTAACTTACCCCAGGACATCCTTAGAAGAGGTCGCCTTCCAGTCGACCAATGAGGATTCACTCGACTGGCCTGAAGGACTCGACCACGAAGACTCACTCGACCACCAGGAGGTCAAGAGGCACTCTGCACTGCAACGGCCTGTAATCAAGTAGACTTTATGATAGTAAAGGCTTTTATGTGGGGCGTTACCAGTAACGCCCCAGACTTAACTCATCTTAAACCTTCTCCTACGTGGGCTGGCTGGGGTCCTGGCGCACTCTATATAAGCCACCCCCCTCCACAGGCAGAAGGGTTCGGCACCTTGTAGTTCGTACACTTATAATCCACTCGACCGCCTCCGGGCTCCGAGATGTAGGGCTGTTACTTCTTCCGAGAAGGGCCTGAACTCGTACATCCTTTGTGCTTACAACCTCTCCATAGCTAGGACCTTGCCTCTCCATACCTACCCCCCACTCTACTGTCAGGCTTAGAACCACGACAGTCGGCAGGATCGGGCAGAGGTGGGGGATCACGGGAAGGTCAAGGCGTGGGCAATGGGCCGGTCGAAGGGGTTTGTTGGACCGTCCTGGTTTTCTCTGAGTTGGGGAACATCCGGTTCAACCTATATAGGGCCGGTCGTGATCAGAATAACTATTCTGATCCCATGATCAGAATAGTGCTACTCTCTCTCTCTCTCTCTCTATATATATATATATATACAAACACGCAGCCCGTCTATTCTGATAATATTATCAGAATAGTTATTCTGATAACACTTCCGTACTGCATGCTCAATGCGAGAGCACTACACTTTCTTTAACAAGAGCACTGCATTACAGAGACTAGTGAACTTCGTGTCGGAAAAAACTGCGCATAGTGTTCTTTTGGTACTGTTTTCGCTCTAATTTTTAACCGTTTATCGGAACGAGGCGTGTAATCTACCGTTAGAAAGCTACGGATTAGGCGCAACTTCTCCATGTTGAATACTTTTCGAGATTCCTCACGGTTTAAGAGCAGTTTTGAAAATGGTGCGGCCCACAACGAGTGGCAGCGAGCGTTTTCTCACAATTTTTTCCTAAACCGCTCGTCGGAATGAAGCAAATGATACACCGTTGGATAGATATCGTCGAGGCGCATCTTTTTCATATCTATTTCTTTCTATAATTCGTTACGGTTTAAGAGCAGTTTCAAATTTACTAAATCACGGAATTCTGTTTTTCAAAAAAATTCAAATTTTCGTTACTGTTTTCGCTCTAGTTTTTTAACCGTTCGTCAAAACGAGGCGTGTAATATGTCGCTGGAAAGCTATGGACAAGGCGCAACTTTCATATGTAGAAATGGTTTCGAGATTCTTTACGGTTTTTAGTTAATTTTGAAAATCGTGCGGTTGATGACGAGAGGCAGCGGCCGTTTTTCATGAAATTTTTACAAACCGCTGGTCGGAATGATTCAAACAGTATGCCATTGGGAAGATATCGATGAGCCGCAACTTTTTCATGTAGAACACTCTCTCTAATTCTTTACGGTTTAAGAGGAATTTCGATTTTACCGAAATACGGACACTCTGTTTTTCGCGACACCTAAATCGACGTGGGTACTTCATCTGACTGAAAACCGCACTGCTTTGGACGAAAATCCGCACTGCATCAGACGGGTAAGAGAACTGCATGGTTTCTTTTATTCAAATGTAATTTTTTCAAGGACGAGAAAGTAGAGTGCACTTCACATCTGGTGTAAATGAACCTCAACACGACCAAGAAGTGAACCGCATTACTTTTCTTCGCTTCCGTAACAATTTTTTTGCACTTACGAGATGAACGACATCATACAGCCGACCGCACTGCTTCAGAATGAAAACCGCACTGGATCGGACTCGCAAGCGAGCTGCATAATTTCTTTTGTCGGACTTTATTTTTCTCATAGGAGTTTTTGTTGTTTTTTTAACTTTTTTTATGAACGAGAGTGGACCGCAGAGACTAGGGCAAGTGAACCACATCATATATTGGAGTGAAACCACTTTATTATTTTTTGTTGATTCGCTATTTTTCATGCTAGGCGCAAGTGAACGGCATCACTCTTAAGAGTGAACCACATCCGAGGACCAAACACACTGCAATTTGTTGTTGTAGTCGACTGAAATTTGAGACACACGAAACAAATTGCACTTCATGCAGCAGGGGTAATGAGATGCTACACAAATGGAGTGAACTCGTTTTTTTATCTGTTCAAAGAAATTTATTGAAGACATGGGTATTGCACTGTAGATGGTATACTAGCAAACTGCACCAAAACACACCCGAGTTTTTTGATAGCACACAGAGATCACAGAACACAGCAAAATAATTGCAAAATAAGATGCATCAGGGGGCTACCGAACTGCACGCTGCTAGTTGTCGGATCACACGTACACCGCCAATGAGCTACACGGCGTCGCCGTCGATACTGCATCTAGTCCAACACACAACACATCACACACAACTCGACTCAAAAGAAAAAGAACTATTTCATGTAGAACGCATAGGTTGTCGACAAGGCCGCTGTAGATTGAGGTGAGAACGGGAATGTGGCGCAGAACTACACGTCCGTGCAAGAAACTGCACACGATGAAGCGCATGAGACCTTGCGAGCTGCTGCCCACACACAATGCACTGCACACACGCATGCACCGCAATCCACGGATGCGCTGGAGGCGAGCTCACCTGAAGCAGCCCACACTACTTTTTGCAACCCCGAATCTGGTAATGACCACCTGAAAAACAAAATCAAAATGCAACCTGGCTCTCCTACAGCCGGGTTGCACGCACGCTGCACTGCACCTCGAGGGCCCGTGCACTGCAACAGCCACATGTCGCACTGCTCCCGCGAGTGAACCACATGTGTTCTTTATTTTGTAATCTAACATCAGGACTCGACATTTTATAGGGAAAAGAGCCGCAAAAATGCAATTGCTAACCGAGAAAACTGCATCACCTTTTTTGCGTGCCACAACCAAGAACAAAGCGGACTTCAAAAAGGTGAAATAATTATCTTCTACACATTGAGAGAACTCTAAATAGCACGAACAAATTTTCAAGGCTCTGCGTTGTGGTTGACTGCACCACGACGCGATGGGGTTCGTACTGCAAGATGCAAAGTGTACTGCCTCCTCCACTATCGCGCTGGCGAAGCTGCACATCTGCGCTCGTCGAACTACTCCCAAGCAAAATTTGAGAAAGCAATAACAATATCATGAACTTCAACTATGTCGTAGCCACACCGTACCTTCCTCTTGTTGTGGAAGAAGAGAACCACCGTACGCATCTTAGCCAGTGTCGCGTGAGCATGGGGGCAGGCCATCGGGGTGTGGACTGCGCGTGCAGCAGTGTGCAGTGCGGCCACGACACAGAGTCAGAGAAGGGCCGAGGGGAAGGCCGGATCTGTTCTTGAAGGAGGTTGGGGAGTCCGGCGCTGCACTCCTCACGCACTGGGCACTGACAAGGCGCAAAGAGGATGGCCGGTTCATTGGCAAAGCATGGGGGAGCAGTGGGAGGCACGACGGCCTGAGGGGGAGAAGAAGGAAGTGAGTAATAGCGCAGTACCCTGACCCGGCGGTTGGTGGGGACGGGGTCGCGCGGATCCGGTGCTGGGTAGGCGCGGGAGGATGGCGGGCGGAGGAGGGGTGACTCGCCGGCGAGGGGACTACACGGATCCGGCAGCTAGTCGACGCAGGGGGGAGGAGGAGGGGTGCTGGATCCGGCACCGGCTCGATCTAGGAAGTGGCCGGGGGAGGGATGGCTCACCAGCGAGGGAAGGAAGGCTGTGAGCGGGGCGGGGGAGCAGGGAGATCGGCGCCGGTTGCCGCGGTGCGGGGAGGGAGGGAGGTGGTGCGGTAGTGGGGGAAGCAGAGATACGAAGAAGCTGCGATGGGTGGGCATGATGAGGAGTGGGCATTGACTGCCTTTTCCTCTCGGTGGGTCAGGGGTGCGCTGTGGGGTTTGTTATCAGAATAAGAAAAGTGTTATTAGAATAAGGTCTTAAGGGGTGTCATCATAATAGAGCCATCCTATATATATAGTAGCATTTTTCTGATTCTGGGATCAGAATAGTTTTTTGGATCACGGTGGTCTATATAGAAGCGATGGGATGTTACTGAGATCCAAACAGAGAAAAAACAGAGCAATCTACCCACTCGTTCTGGACGTCCCGAACGGCCCATTCCATCACCAACGACCTTCTCATCCCCGTGACGACGCCCGCCACCATCCGCGAATCTGCCCTCGCGCCGCCCCTCCCGCCGGCCCCGCGCCACCCCTCCGCGCCGGTCCATCTTGCCGGCCCCGTGCTACCCCTCCACGCCGCTCCTTCCCGCCGGCCCCGCGCTGCCCCTCCGCCCCGCCCCTTCCCGTCGGCCCCTCGTCGCCCGTCCCTGCACTACCCCTCCACGCTGCCCTTCCGGCCGGCCCCTCGTCGCCCGTCCCCGCACTAACCCTCCGCGCAGCCCCTCCCCGCCGGCCCCGCGCGACCTCCACCACCTAGCTTGCCGCCGGTGACATCCACCCGAAGTGGTCGCCGCCGCCATCCATCCAGTGTTGCCTCAGCCACCAAACTCCCAGCGAATGGGCGCCCCCACCTCCCCCCTTCGGTATCCGGCCACTGCACTTGGCTCTGTGCCCCAATCGCCACCGCCGCGGATCTCTGAGCACCATCAACCTGTCGCCAGTCCCGGGTCATCTTCCCCCGCAGTCCTCCGCTTTATGCCGACGCAGATGCCACACTCCTTCCCTCCGGTGAGCCTCCTCCCTCCCTCTGCCATCCTCTTCTCCTTCTCTACCTCCGGTAGACGCGCCCCCGCCCCATCGCCTCCTACGGCCGCTGCGTCCGACCACCATTCCCCTACCGCACCGAATCACCCGAAGGGTGTTGCCTCGCTGCGTTGATGCTCGGCAGTCCACCCTCTCCCCCGTTGGAAGGGTTGTTCTCCTCCCGCTGGATGATTTCCCTAATTTCTCCGGCCTCTGGAACATTTACAGGAGGTTCACGTTTTGGTTTTTCTAACTATTTTTCGTTTTGTGATACTTCAGTGCACATGAGTTTCACTGATCCATGATTGATCTGATAGATGTACAATATGTTCATTCCTATTTTGGGCATGCTAGTTGTTCAATGTAAATGTGCATGAGAATCATTTTTCTGAACCTGACCTGCGCGAAGATTGTGCAGCATTTGAGCATTGTAATTAGTAATTAGTATGACTGTTTGATTGTATTCGGGCATTGTAATTCGGACATCGTAATTCGGGCATTTCTGATCCATGATTGAACGACTATTTCCTTTGGTTTTGTAGAGCACCATTTTGTGCTGTAAGTAGTAAAGGCTGCAGTTTGACTGTAGTTCAAAATGTTGATTTTCAATAGGCCAATGTATTCATGGACAAGTTTCTGTATGATTCAGTTTGCAATATGAATAAAAGGATGATCTTTTTGTCAGGAACCTTAGTAACTAGTGGACAAATTCACACATATTTCAATTCAGTGGTATGTTGGAAGATAATATGGGCCATTTTCAGTTCAAGGATATGTTCAATAGTCATAGCATTCTCTGAATCACAGTATGTAGTATAAAAAATGCTCATGTACTTCTCAGCGTGTCAATCGCCATTAATTACTATATGCCCTCGATCCTTGGATTAATGACAAGCCTCCATGCCGATTCAAAATAGTACATCAGTGATGGTATACTTCCACTGTACTAGCAGCAACAATTTCAATTTTATTAGGAGTACAAGATAAAGAGAGCCTCTATATGTGTGTGTATGTTGGGCAAATGATTGACAGCAGCACATTGTTGAGGAGCCCTGATGACCGAAAATGTTGGGCAGCTGCTTCAGTTAGATGTTTTTCTCTGTTTTTAGAACAACTTCTGTTCGATATGTGTGCGCTCATGTGTTTCATTTGTAATTCTTCGGTCCAAAAAATTTGAGAACCATGTGAGCAGTTTGAGAAAGTTTGTGATTGATAATGTGTGTCTTTGTGCAATTTGAGAATAGCTTTAGTCCAAAAAAGTTTAATTAAAATAATTGGTGCTTATATAAAAACCATATTATTTTTGGAATAAAACTAAGAAGTTCAAATTAAATTAACATAGAAGTTTGAATTTTATTAAAATAAAAAGCAACTCTTTATTCGAAATAAAAAAGGGTGATTTCGAAAGTTTAGGTGTAATGAACAGTATTGTACAGGAGAAGTTCAGATGTAACGACCAAGAAGTTCAATTTTTTAAAAATTAATAGTTCAATGTACATGAAAAACTCAGATTTTCCTTGATACTAAATAATAAACCAAGAAGTTCAATTTCAAAAAATGGAGCAATTCAAATATTTACTATAAAAACTTGATTTTTTCTCATTGCTAAAGAAAAAACCAAGAAGTTCAGTTTGAAATAACCAAGAAGTTCGACATTTACTAAAAAATACTTGAATTTTCCCATTTCTAAAAATACACAAAGTGGTTCAAAATATTAAGCAAGTGCTCTTTAAAAAAAATTATTGTGAGAGAAGTTTGTACAAAAGGAATATCATTTGTGTAACACTGATGAATGGATGAGAAAATTACAAATGAAAAAACATCATAGAAGTTCAACATGAAAACAGCAGGAAATTCAACTACTGCACTGAATGAATTTCAGTTGAAAAACTTTTACGAAATTTTCCTCATTATTGTTTAACCATAGGGAATTAGAGAAAACTTTCAACATATGGAAGGAGCTGTTTTGCAGCAGCTTTCCAACGCCATATTATTTGCCTCATTCCAATAAACGGTTTATAAATGCGATCGAAAATATGATTCACATTTTTTGTATGAAGAAAAAACGGTTTTCAAAACTGCTATTAAACCGCTCATATTTTGCCAAAAATTTAACTTGGGTCATGATACTGGTGTCCATAGCTTTCCAACGGTATATAGCAAGCCCCATTTGGGCAATGTTGGCGAAAGTTCAACCTAGCACTGAAGGAAGTTCAGGTCAAACAAATCAGGCAGTAGTAAAATTGCAAAAACGCAAGTTCATCACGACCCAAGAGCAAAAACTGCCAACGAGCGAGTGACAGAAGTTCAAGGGAAAAACAACGGGGAGTTCAACTACTACGCGGAATGCGTTTCAGGTGAGGATAAAAGAATGTAAAACTAAAAGCCTAAAACGTTTGTTGCAAGAAGTTCACGTGCTTCTCCGAGTGAGCTATCCAACGTATATCGCAAGCCCCATTTGGACACCTTTTAGCTGAAGTTCAACCTAGTACTCGGGGAAGGTCAGGCGCGTTACTCGGGAAGTTCATGTTGTGATCAGAATATTATTTTGATCCCGTGATCAGAAAAGTGTTTATGTATAT
>NC_041390.1:270139673-270154932 GCF_002162155.2 Triticum dicoccoides | reverse complement strand
TATATAGCCAATGAAGAAAAACAACGGAAACAGTGAAGACAAAGCAAAGTTGAAGAATTTGGACAACTGAGGAATTTCAACTTTTGGTGGTGGCGTGACCCACCGTATAAGAATGATGATTTCAGACATCGCGTACAATTATCGTAGGGTTCTGAGAATCAAATTCTTCGTTAATTTCTTCACACTTAGAGTATTATTCTTCATTGATTGAAGAAAAACGTTTCTTCATGTGTTGCACATCTAAGTCATCAATTTTGCATAAGTGTTAGGATGAGTGTCCTTTTCAAAGAACATACGAAGATTCTAGGATATTTAGCTCACACCGCAACTAGCTAAATCTCTTCTCATCCAAGAGATTTGGGAAGATATCGGCTAGCTGTTCTTCAGTGTTCACATGCTCAATAGAAATGTCGCCCTTCAACACATGATCACGAAGAAAATGATGACGAATCTGAATGTGCTTAGTCTTCAAGTGCTAAACTGGGTTGTGAGCAATCTTGATGGCACTCTCATTGTCACAGAAGAGAGGCACATTCTTCATATTGATGCCATAGTCCTTGAGAGTTTGCTTCATCCATAGCAATTGAGCACAGCAAGAACCAGCGGCTATATACTCAGCTTCAGCAGTAGATAGTGATACGCAGTTCTATTTCTTCGAGGACCAACAGACCAAAGACCGTCCGAGGAAATGACATGTACCAGATGTTGACTTGCGGTCCACACGATCACCAGCATAGTCAGAGTGATAATATCCAATGAGATCAAAAGCCGAGCCCTTGGGGTACCATAATCCAAGTGTTGGTGTGTGAGCTAGATATCGCAGAATATGCTTCACGGCCTTATGGTGTGATTCCTTCTGTGTATCTTGAAATCGGGCACACATGCAAACACTAAGCATTATATCTGGCCTAGATGCACATAAGTATAATAAGGAACCTATCATGGAGCGGTATACCTTATGATCGAAGTCAATACCATTTTCATCAGTGCACAGATGGCCATTTGCGGGCATAGGAATTTTGACGCCTTTGCAATCTTGCATGCCGAATTTCCTCAATACATCCTTGAGGTATTTCTCCTGAGATATGAATATGCCATTGTGTTGTTGACGAATTTGAAGACCTAAGGAGAATTTCAACTCTCCCATCCTAGACATTTGATATTCTTCACTCATCATATAGGCAAATTCGTCACTATAACGTTGGTCAGTACAACCAAAGATAATATCATCAACATATACTTGGGACACAAACAATTCACCATCATAAGATTTAGTGAAAAGAGTAGGTTCGAGTGAACCGGGTTTGAAGCCTTTCTTCATGAAGAGTTCCTTCAAAATATCATACCAAGCCTGTGGGGCCTGCTTGAGGCCATAGAGGGCCTTGTTGAGTCTGAAAACTTTGTCAGGATTCTTTGGATCTTCAAAACTGGGGGTTGAGCAACATATACTTCTTCCTCAAGCTTACCATTGAGGAATGCACTTTTCACATCCATTTGATATAGAGTGATATCATGATGGTTAGCATAAGCAAGTAATATGCGAATAGCCTCAAGTCTAGCAACAGGTGCAAAAGTTTCATCGAAATCAATTCCTTCAACCTGTGTGTAGCCTTGAGCTACAAGCCATGCCTTATTCCTCACCACAAGGCCATTTTCATCTTGCTTGTTGCGGTAGATCCACTTTGTGCCGATGATATTGTGCTTGCGAGGATCTGGACGTTTGACCAGTTCCCAGACATTGTTGAGCTTGAACTGATGTAATTCTTCTTGCATGGCTTGAATCCACTCAGGCTCCAGAAATGCTTCATCTACCTTAGTGGGCTTTGTAATAGAGACAAAAGCATACTGCCCACAAAAGTTAGACAAATGTGAAGCTTTTGAGCGTGTGAGAGGACCTGGCGCTTTGATGTCATTGATGATCTTTTCAACTTGCACTTCTTTTGCAATGCGAGGATGAGCTGGTTGTCGTTGAAGAATTTGATCAGTGTTTTATTCAGTACCATTTTCTTCAGGTGCATTAGCTCGACGTTCTTCATGTTCTAGAATGAATTCATCAGCAGATTCTTCAGTAGGAATGACATCCTCAGTAGCCTTGAACTTGATAGTTTCCTCAGGTGCTGGTTCATCTATCACAGTAGGTAAGTGCTCTCTTTGTGAGCCATTAGTTTCATCGAACCGCACATCTACAGTTTCAACAACTTTGTGAAGAACGTTGTTGAAGACTCTGTAGGTGTGCGAGTCCTTTCCGTAACCAAGCATAAAACCTTCATGTGCTTTCGTTGCAAATTTTGAGTTGTGATGAGGATCTCTAATCTAACATTTAGCACCGAAGACTTTGAAATAACTTACATTGGGTTTCTTATCAATGAGGAGTTCATCGGCAGTCTTTTTGAAGAATTTGTGAAGATATACTCTGTTGATGATGTGGCACGCAGTATCAATTGCCTCAGTCAAGAAACGACGAGGCGTTTTGTATTCATCAAGCATAGTGTGAGCCATCTCAGCAAGAGTCCTGTTCTTGCGCTCCACGACGCCATTCTGCTGAGGAGTGTGTCGTGGTTCTAAGCCTGACAGTAGAGTGGGGGGTAGGTATGGAGAGGCAAGTTCCTAGCTATGGAGAGGTTGTAAACACCAGGGATGTACGAGTTCAGGCCCTTCTCGGAGGAAGTAACAGCCCTACGTCTCGGAGCCCGGAGGCGGTCGAGTGGATTATGAGTGTATGAGTTACAAGGTGCCGAACCCTTCTGCCTGTGGAGGGGGGGTGGCTTATATAGAGTGCGCCAGGACCCCAGCCAGCCCACATAGGAGAGGGTTTAAGGTGAGTTAAGTCTGGGGCGTTACTGGTAACGCCCCACATAAAGTGCCTTTACTATCATAAAGTCTACTTGATTACAGGCCGTTGCAGTGCAGAGTGCCTCTTGACCTTCTGGTGGTCGAGTGAGTCTTAGCGGTCGAGTCCTTCAAGTCAGTCGAGTGAGTCCCTCGTTGGTCGACTGGAAGGCGACCTCTTCTAAGGGCGTCCTTGGGTAAGGTACTTAGATCAGGTCCATGACCCTACCCTAGGTACATGACCCCATCATTAGCCCCCGAATGGATTGAGGCTTCGAGTGAGGAAGGAGTTGATGTCGTTTCCGATTAACCTTTGCACACTGGTCGTGCGTTGTTCTGGGCCAAAGAATTTCTTCGTCGATAGTGAGCAACTTGTCTTCGGTCGACTCGATCCATTCTCTTCTTTCGTCGAGTGATTTTTCGGGCTTCAACGGTCTCCGAGCGACGGATCGCGGGAAACCCCACGTCTGACAGACCGATCTGCCGTTTGCGGATTCCGCGGGATGCGAAATTTGGGGACGCGCGCGAAGCGGAGCGGACCGCGGCGTTCGGAGGGGACGGGGCATAGACGCCTCGATCTCCGTGCCGCTTTCTTCGCCACGTATCCCGTCTGCACAACTGTTCCTGATATGATTAGATCGACCGGGCCCACCTGTCAGCCACTCGGAAGGGACCTTATAAATGCGCCCGGCGAGGATTTCTGTACTGCGCCTCAATCATTCTCTCTCTCTCTCCACTCCCTTCGTCCCCGTCCAGCGCGCTCGCTCTCGCCCCCGCACAACTTCCCCACGCGCATCTCGCCGGCAACCATGGCCAAGGAGAAGACGGCGGCGCTGGAACGTGCGAAGAAGGCGTCGGCGACGGAGAAGGCAAAGGGGAGATCCACCAGCCGCGGCGGGTCCTCGTCCAGATCCCGCCTGCCGAAGGGCTGGGTCCAAGGAGACTGGATCCAGTCGACCATCACCGAGAATGACCTCCTCGACATGGCCAACGAGGGCTTGATCCCTCATGGAGCTGCGAGGCTTCCGGGGAAGGAGTGGCAGCCCCAGCCAGAAGAGGGTGAGTGTGTGCTCTTGGCCACCCATGTTGATCGTGGATTTTCCTTGCCGCCGAGTGTTTTCTTCCGTGGCTTCTTGAATTTCTTTGGGGCGCAGCTCCACCACTTTACCCCAAACTCTATTGCCTATCTTGCCGCGTTCGTGTCCATGTGTGAGGGTTTCCTGGGCTGTCGACCGCACTAGGGTTTGTTCAAGCATATATTCACGTGTCGATCTCAGACCGTGAAGAAGGCGAGCCCAGGTGATGAGAGAACCCGAGTCGTCCAAATGTGTGGGGGTCTGGGGATCCAGGTGAGGAATAAGAGCACCTTCCCGCCCATGACCTTTCCCGAGTCCGTCAGAGGCTGGCAGTCGACTTGGTTCTACTGCCAGGTCCAGTCGACGCCAGGGCAGTCGAGTGGACTCCCTCCGTTTTGTTGGAAATATGCCCTAGAGGCAATAATAAAAGTATTATTATTATATTTCCTTGTTCATGATAATTGTCTTTTATTCATGCTATAATTGTATTATCCGGAAATCGTAATACACGTGTGAATACATAGACCACAATATGTCCCTAGTGAGCCTCTAGTTGACTAGCTCGTTGTGATCAACAGATAGTCATGGTTTCCTGGCTATGGACATTGGATGTCGTTGATAACGGGATCACATCATTAGGAGAATGATGTGATGGACAAGACCCAATCCTAAGCATAGCACAAAGATCGTGTAGTTCGTTTGCTAGAGCTTTGCCAATGTCAAGTATCTCTTCCTTCGACCATGAGAGCGTGTAACTCCTAGATACCGTAGGAGTGCTTTGGGTGTATCAAACGTCACAACGTAACTGGGTGACTATAAAGGTGCACTACAGGTATCTCCAAAAGTATCTATTGTTTTATGCGGATCGAGACTGGGATTTGTCACTCCGTGTAAACGGAGAGGTATCTCTGGGCCCACTCGGTAGGACATCATCATATGCGCAATGTGACCAAGGAGTTGATCACGGGATGATGTGTTACGGAACGAGTAAAGTGACTTGCTGGTAACGAGATTGAACAAGGTATTGGATACCGACGATCGAATCTCGGGCAAGTAAAATACCGCTAGACAAAGGGAATTGTATACGGGATCGATTGAGTCCTTGACATCGTGGTTCATCCGATGAGATCATCGTGGAACATGTGGGAGCCAACATGGGTATCCAGATCCCGCTGTTGGTTATTGACCGGAGAACGTCTCGGTCATGTCTGCATGTCTCCCGAACCCGTAGGGTCTACACACTTAAGGTTCGATGACACTAGGGTTATAAAGGAAGCTTGTATGTGGTTACCGAATGTTGTTCGGAGTCCCGGATGAGATCCCGGACGTCACGAGGAGTTCCGGAATGGTCCGGAGGTAAAGATTTATATATAGGAAGTCCTGTTTCGGCCATCGGGACAAGTTTTGGGGTCATCGGTATTGTACCGGGACCACCGGAAGGGTCCCGGGGGCCCACCGGGTGGGGCCACCTGCCCCGGGGGGCCACATGGGCTGTAGGGGGTGCGCCTTGGCCTACATGGGCCAAGGGCACCAGCCCCTAGAGGCCCATGCGCCAAGATAAAGGAAAAAGGGAAGAGTCCTAAAGGGGGAAGGCACCTCCGAGGTGCCTTGGGGAGGATGGACTCCTCCCCATCCTTAGCCGCACCCCTTCCTTGGAGGAGGGGGCAAGGCTGCGCCTCCCCCCTCTCCCTTGGCCCTATATATAGTGGGGAAAAGGAGGAGCAATCACACCCAAGGCCTTTGGTTGCCTCCCTCTCCCTCCCGTGACACATCTCCTCTCCCATAGGTGCTTAGCGAAGCCCTGCGGGATTGCCACTCTCCTCCACCACCACCACGCCGTTGTGCTGCTGCTGGATGGAGTCTTCCTCAACCTCTCCCTCTCTCCTTGCTGGATCAAGGCGTGGGAGACGTCACCGGGCTGTACGTGTGTTGAACGCGGAGGTGCCGTCCGTTCGGCACTTGATCATCGGTGATCTGAATCACGACGAGTACGACTCCATCAACCCCGTTCACTTGAACGCTTCCGCTTAGCGATCTACAAGGGTATGTAGATGCAAACTCTCCTCTCTTTCTACTCGTTGCTGGTCTCTCCATAGATAGATCTTGGTGTTTCGTAGGAAAATTTTTGAATTTCTGCTACGTTCCCCAACAGTGGCATCATGAGCTAGGTCTATTGCGTAGATTCTTTGCACGAGTAGAACACAAAGTAGTTGTGGGCGTTGATGTTGTTCAATATGCTTACCGTTACTAGTCCAATCTTGTTTCGACGGTATTGTGGGATGAAGCGGCCCGGACCGACCTTACACGTACTCTTACGTGAGACAGGTTCCACCGATTGACATGCACTTGGTGCATAAGGTGGCTAGCGGGTGCCAGTCTCTCCCACTTTAGTCGGAACGGATTCGATGAAAAGGGTCCTTATGAAGGGTAAATAGCAATTGGCATATCACGTTGTGGTTTTGCGTAGGTAAGAAACGTTCTTGCTAGAAACCCATAGCAGCCACGTGAAACATGCAACAACAATTAGAGGACGTCTAACTTGTTTTTGCAGGGTATGCTTTGTGATGTGATATGGCCAAAAGGATGTGATGAATGATATATGTGATGTATGAGATTGATCATGTTCTTGTAATAGGATTCACGACTTGCATGTCGATGAGTATGACAACCGGCAGGAGCCATAGGAGTTGTCTTTATTTTTTGTATGACCTGCGTGTCATTGAAGAACGCCATGTAAACTACTTTACTTTATTGCTAAACGCGTTAGTCATAGAAGTAGAAGTAGTCGTTGGCATGACAACTTCATGAAGACACGATGATGGAGATCATGATGATGGAGATCATGGTGTCATGCCGGTGACAAGATGATCATGGAGCCCCGAAGATGGAGATCAATGGAGCTATATGATATTGGCCATATCATGTCACAACTATATAATTGCATGTGATGTTTATTATGTTTATTCATCTTGTTTACTTAGGACGACGGTAGTAAATAAGATGATCCCTTACAAAATTTCAAGAAGTGTTCTCCCCTAACTGTGCACCGTTGCTACAGTTCGTCTCTTCTAAGCACCACGTGATGATCGGGTGTGATGGATTCTTACGTTCACATACAACGGGTGTAAGACAGTTTTACACAGTGAAAACACTTAGGGTTAACTTGACGAGCCTAAGCATGTGCAGACATGGCCTCGGAACACGGAGACCGAAAGGTCGAGCATGAGTCGTATAGTAGATACGATCAACATGAAGATGTTCACCGACGTTAACTAGTCCGTCTCACGTGATGATCGGACACGGCCTAGTTGACTCGGATCATGTAATCACTTAGATGACCAGAGGGATGTCTATCTGAGTGGGAGTTCATTAGATGAACTTAATTATCCTGAACATAGTCAAAAGACCTTTTGCAAATTATGTCGTAGTTCACGCTATAGTTCTACTGTTTTAGTTATGTTCCTAGAGGAAATATAGTTGAAAGTTGATAGTAGCGATTATGCGATCACTAGAACGCTTATGTCCTTGATGCACTGCTCAGTGTGCTGAACCCCAAACGTCGTTTGTGGATGTTGCGAACATCGGACATACACGTTTTGATAACTACGTGATAGTTCAGTTAAACGGTTTAGAGTTGAGGCACTAAAGACGTTTTCGAAACGTCACGGAACATATGAGATGTTTCGAGGGCTGAAATTGGGATTTCAGGCTCGTGCCCACGTCAAGAGGTATGAGACCTCCGATGATTTTCTTAGCCTGCAAACTAAGGGAGAAAAGCTCAATCGTTGAGCTTGTGCTCAGATTGTCTGAGTGCAACAATCACTTGAATCGAGTGGGAGTTGATCTTCCAGATGTGATAGTGATGTTTCCCCAAAGTCATTGCCACCGAGCTGCTAGAGCTTCGTGATGAACTATAACATATCAGGGATAGATATGATGATCCTTGAGGTATTCGCGATGTTTTGACACCGCGAAAGTAGAAATCAAGAAGGAGCATCAATTGTTGATGGTTGGTGAAACCACTAGTTTCAAGAAGGGCAAGGGCAAGAAGGGATACTTCATGAAACGGCAAATCAGCTGCTGCTCTAGTGAAGAAACCCAAGGTTGAACCCAAACCCGAGACTAAGTGCTTCTGTAATAAGGGGAACAGTCACTAGAGCAGAATTACCCTAGATACTTGGTAGATGAGAAGGCTGGCAAGGTCGATAGAAGTATATTGGATATACATTATGTTAATGTGTACTTTACTAGTATTCCTAGTAGCACCAGGGTATAAGATACCGGTTCGGTTGCTAAGTGTTAGTAACTCGAAATAAAAGCTACGGAATAAACGAAGACTAGCTAAAGGTGAGCTGACGATATATGTTGGAAGTGTTTCCAAGTTTGATGTGATCAAACATCGCACGCTCCCTCTACCATCAAGATTAGTATTAAACCTGAATGGTTCATTGAATCTCGATCGTAGTGATACACATTTTCATGCCAAAAGATATAAGATAGTAATGATAGTACCACTTACTTGTGGCACTGCCATGTAAGTCATAATGGTATAAAATGCATGAAGAAGCTCCATGTTGATGGATCTTTGGACTCACTCGTTTTGAAAAGTTTGAGACATGGGAACCATGTCTATTGGTGTATATGCATGAAGAAACTCCATGCAAATGGACCGTTCGGACTCACTTGATTTTGAATCACTTGAGATATGCAAATCATACCACATAGGCAAGATGACTGAAAAGCCTCGGTTTCAATGAGATGGAACAAGATAGCAACTTGTTGGAAGTAACACATTTTGATGTGTGCAGTCCAATAAGTGCTGAGGCATGCAGTGAATATCGTTATGTTCTTACTTCACAGATGATTCGAGTAGATGTTGAGAATATTTACTTGATGAAACACAAGTCTGAATTATTGAATGGTTCAAGTAATTTCAGAGTGAAGTAGAAGATCATTGTGACAAGAGGATAAAATGTCTATGATATGATCATAGAGATGAATATCTGAGTTACGAGTTTTGGCACACAATTAAGACATTGTGGAAATTGTTCCGCAATTAATACCGCCTGGAACACCATAGTGTGATGGTGTGTCCGAACATCATAGTTGCACCCTATTGGATATGGTGCGTACCATGATATCTCTTATCGAATTACCACTATCGTTCATGGGTTAGGCATTAAAGACAACCACATTCACTTTAAATAGGGCACCACGTAATTCCGTTGAGACGACACCGTTTGGAGAAACCTAAGTTGTCGTTTCTTAAAGTTTTGGGGCTGCGACGCTTATGTGAAAAAGTTTCAGGATTAAGCTCGAGCCCAAAGCGGATAAAATGCATCTTCATAGGACACCCAAAACAGTTGGGTATACCTCCTAATTCAGATCCGAAAGCAATATGAATTGTTTCTAAAATCGGGTCCTTTCTCGAGGAAAGGTTTCTCTCGAAAGAGTTGAGTGGGAGGATGGTGGAGACTTGATGAGGTTATTGAACCATCACTTCAACCAGTGTGTAGCAGGGCACAGGAAGTTGTTCCCGTGGCACCTACACCAACTGAAGTGGAAGCTTATGATATTGATCATGAAGTTTCGGATCAAATCACTGCCGTACCTCGTAGGGTGACAAGGATACGTACTACTTCAGAGTGGTACGGTAATCCTGTCTTGGAAGTCATGTTGCTGGACAACAATGAACCTACGAGCTATGGAGAAGCGATGGTGGGCCCGGATTCCGATAAATGGCTCGAGGCCATAAAATCCGAGAACGGATCCATGGACTTTGGTGGACTTGCCCGATGATCGGCATGCCATTAAGATAAATGGATCTTTAAGAAGAAGACGGACGTGGATGGTAATGTCACCGTCTATGAGGCTCGACTTGTGGCGAAGAGTTTTTCACAAGTTCAAGGAGTTGACTACGATGAGATTTTCTCATCCGTAGCGATGCTTAAGTCCGTCGGAATCATGTTAGCATTAGCTGCATTTATGAAATCTGGCAGACGGATGTCAAAACGAGTTTCCTTACCAGTTTTTCGTAAGGAAAGGTTGTATGTAATACAATCAGAAAGTTTTTGTCGATCCTAAGGATGCTAAAAGGTATGCTAGCTCCAGCGATCCTTCTAAGGACTGGAGTGAGCATCTCGGAGTTGGAATGTATGCTTTGATGATGATCAAAGATTTTGGGTTTGTACAAAGTTTATGAGAAACTTGTATTTCCAAAGAAGTGAGTGGGAGCACTATAGAATTTCTGATGAGTATATGTTGTTGACATATTGTTGATCAGAAATGACGTAGAATTTCTGGAAAGCATATAGGGTTATTTTGAAAGTGTTTTTCAATGGAAAGCCTGGATTAAGCTGCTTGAGCATTGAGCATCAAGATCTATAAGGATAGATCAAAACGCTTAATGGTACTTTCAAATGAGCACATACCTTGACATGATCTTGAAGGTATTCAAGAAGGATCAGTCAAAGAAGAAGTTCTTGCCTGAATTGTAAGGTACGAAGTTAAGACTTAAAGCTCGACCACGGCAGAATAGAGAGAAAGGACGAAGGTTGTCCCCTATGCTTAAGACGTAGGCTCTTTAGTATGCTATGCTGTGTACCGCACCTGAAGTGTGCCTTGCCATGAGTCAGTCAAGGGGTACAAGAGTGATCCAAGAATGGCTCACAAGACAGCGGTCAAAGTTATCCTTAGAAATTAGTGGACTAAGGAATTTTCTCGATTATGGAGGTGGTAAAAGAGTTCGTCGTAAAGGGTTACGACGATGCAAGCTTGACACCTATCCGGATAGCTCTGAGTAGAGAGACCGGATACATATAATGGAGCAATAATTTAGAATAGCTCCAAGTAGAACAGTTGTTTGGAATAGCTCCAAATAGAGCATGGTAGCTGCATCTAGGAGATGACATAGAGATTTGTAAAGCACACACGGATCTGAAAGGTTCAGACCTGTTGACTAAAACCTCTCTCACAAGCAACATGATCAAACATAAAACTCATTGAGTGTTAATCACATAGTGATGTGAACTAGACTACTGACTCTAGTAAACTCTTGGGTATTAGTCACATGGCGATGTGACCTGTGAGTGTTAATCACATGGCGATGTGAACTAGATTATTGACTCTAGTGCAAGTGGGAGACTGTTGGAAATATGCCCTAGAGGCAATAATGAAAGTATTATTATTATATTTCCTTGTTCATGATAATTGTCTTTTATTCATGCTATAACTGTATTATCCGGAAATCGTAATACACGTTTGAATACATAGACCACAATATGTCCCTAGTGAGCCTCTAGTTGACTAGCTCGTTGTGATCAACAGATAGTCATGGTTTCCTGGCTATGGACATTGGATGTCGTTGATAACGGGATCACATCATTAGGAGAATGATGTGATGGACAAGACCCAATCCTAAGCATAGCACAAAGATCGTGTAGTTCGTTTGCTAGAGCTTTGCCAATGTCAAGTATCTCTTCCTTCGACCATGAGAGCGTGTAACTCCTAGATACCGTAGGAGTGCTTTGGGTGTATCAAACATCACAACGTAACTGGGTGACTATAAAGGTGCACTACAGGTATCTCCGAAAGTATCTATTGTTTTATGCGGATCGAGACTGGGATTTGTCACTCCGTGTAAACGGAGAGGTATCTCTGGGCCCACTCGGTAGGACATCATCATATGCGCAATGTGACCAAGGAGTTGATCACGGGATGATGTGTTATGGAACGAGTAAAGTGACTTGCCGGTAACGAGATTGAACAAGGTATTGGATACCGACGATCGAATCTCGGGCAAGTAAAATACCGCTAGACAAAGGGAATTGTATACGGGATCGATTGAGTCCTTGACATCGTGGTTCATCCGATGAGATCATCGTGGAACATGTGGGAGCCAACATGGGTATCCAGATCCCGTTGTTGGTTATTGACCGGAGAACGTCTCGGTCATGTCTGCATGTCTCCCGAACCCGTAGGGTCTACACACTTGAGGTTCGATGACGCTAGGGTTATAAAGGAAGCTTGTATGTGGTTACCGAATGTTGTTCGGAGTCCCGGATGAGATCCCGGACATCACGAGGAGTTCCGGAATGGTCCGGAGGTAAAGATTTATATATAGGAAGTCCTGTTTCGGCCATCGGGACAAGTTTCGGGGTCATCGGTATTGTACCGGGACCACCGGAAGGGTCCCGGGGGCCCACCGGGTGGGGCCACCTGCCCCGGGGGGCCACATGGGCTGTAGGGGGTGCGCCTTGGCCTACATGGGCCAAGGGCACCAGCCCCAAGAGGCCCATGCGCCTGGGGAAACCCTAAAGGAAGAGTCCCAGCAGGGGAAGGCACCTCCTAGGTGCCTTGGGGGGGGGGGGAGGACTCCTCCCCTGGCCGCCGCCCCCTTGGAGATTGGATCTCCTAGGGGCTGGCGCACCCCCCCCTTGGGATCCCTATATATAGTGGGGTAGGAGGGCCTCCCAAACACACCTTATGCCTTTGGTGCAGCCCCTCCCTCTTCTCCTCTTCTCCCATGGTGCTTGGCGAAGCCCTACGGAATTGCCACGCTCCTCCACGACCACCACGCCGTTGTGCTGCTGTTGGATGGAGTCTTCCTCAACCTCTCCCTCTCTCCTTGCTGGATCAAGGCGTGGGAGACGTTACCGGGCTGTACGTGTGTTGAACGCGGAGGTGCCGTGCGTTCGGCACTTGATCATCGGTGATCTGAATCACGACGAGTACGACTCCATCAACCCCGTTCACTTGAACGCTTCCGCTTAGCGATCTACAAGGGTATGTAGATGCACTCTCCTTTCTACTCGTTGCTGGTCTCTCCATAGATAGATCTTGGTGTTACGTAGGAAATTTTTTGAATTTCTGCTATGTTCCCCAACACGTTTACCATGGACCGAGTGAACAAGCCCTCCCCTCTGAAGCTGATTCCGGAGGAGAAAGCTGACGTGAAGATGTTGATGGAGCGCGTGGTGCAGTTGGTTCGGGAGGGAGTGACGGGCATGGACCTCCTGGAGGTCTTCCTCAGGCGTCGCATCCAGCCCCTTCAGTTCCGGAGCCACTGCATGTGGTTGTACCGTGGGACCGAAGACGAGACTAGAGTCCATCCAGAAGCAGTCGACGACGTCACTCTGGAAAGATGGATGGTAGCCGTTACCGGAAACAAGGATAACCCACGCGGAGCCAGAAGGATTCCTCCACTCGACCACAACAGCGATCCAAACAAGGTACACTTGCCCTGCTCTCCACTGCGCTCTTGTCGCATTCATTTCTGTTTACCCTGCCGACTGGTCGACTGATCCTTGTCTGGACATCTGCTGGGCCCTCACCAAGCTGTACTCGATGCCCAATGGGGCACAAGCTTCGACTGAGGAGGGCGAGGCGAGCGGGGGCGAGAGCCAGGACGAGGAGGAATGGGACTCGGACGTTGCAGAGGATGATGATGACGATGATGATGACGGTGATGAAGATGACGTTGAAGACGAGGAGGAAGAGGAGGCGGAGGTCGTACCACCGCGCTCAGAAAGGCGGTCGAAGCTTGTCCACGACCCTTCGACCGAACGTGGTAAGGGGGTTGCGACCGCCACTCAGTCGACCAAGCGCCCTCGGACCACCTCTCCGGTGCCGACTGAAAAGGCGCCTAAGCAGCCCAGGGCGGCCTCGTCGAAGCCGATCAAGCTCCTGCCGAAGATGAAGGTGTCCATCCCCACCATATCAGGGTAACCGTGCTGCTCATATTTTCTTATTTTGTGTGAACTTTGTCTCTGGTCGACGCTGAAGTTAGTCGACTGATCCTTTGGAGTTGCAGTGCTGCTACTTCTGAAACCTCGGCCCGGGCTGATGACCACGAGATGGAGGACGCAGCAACTTCAAACCCAGGTACTGTATTCTTAACGCCGTTCTTAGTCGACTGACTCGCGATCTCTGATCCTGATTTTTCTCCGTAGCTCCACCCAATACTGTTATCAATCTCCCTGATGATGATGAGGATGAAGAGCCGCTGAAGCGCAGGAGGAGTCGGAAAGCGTCCGCTAGTAAGGTGCCTCAGGATGTGACGGCGCCTGAGATTCTGACTGTGGAGGAAGAGAACACCACTCGACACACGGTGTCCTTCGCAGATCCATTGACGAGTGCTCAGCAGCCCTCCCTCTTCACGATGCACCACGTCCCAGAGGACCAAGCTGGCGCAGCGAAGGAGGCGATACGCCAGGCGGGAATCATGATGGAGCAGCTGAAGACCATCCGGGATGCGAGCCAGGCGGCTTATGACGCCAGTTCTGCCCTCCAAAGCAATGTCCAGGTCAGTCGACCACTGTTTGTTCTGTTGGATATGCTACCAAAAACTTTTCCTTTCTGGAATTTATAGTAGTCACCCACTGGGTGTGTCGAATAAACTCCGTGTTAGCGGGGGCACGCTGAGTGCACCCGCTGGGTGTAGTCCCCAAGGCTAAGGTCGACTGCTGGCAGTCGGCCTTAGGCTTTATGATGTCAATTTTTCTGTCAGTCGACTATGTCGACTGGATTTCACAAACCGGTGGGGGCACGCTGAGTGCACCCACTGGGTGTAGTCCCCGAGACTGTGGTCGACTGCTTACAGTTGATCACAGTCTAAAAGAATACATCTCGTTTTTTTTGAGGTCGACTGGTCGACTTTGTCTTCAACAGAATTAGTGGGGGCACACTGAGTGCACCCACTGGGTGTAGTCCCCGAGACTACGGTCGAATGCTTGTATTCGGCTGTAGTCTTAGAAGCGTGTGTTTTTTCCTTTTTCACTCGGAAGTGAATTATATTTGACATTTAGTCGATTGGTTCTTCGCAGAACTCCTGTGATCTTGTGGCTCGCTACTCTGAGCTAGAAAACAAGCACACTCAACTCGAGCTGAGCTTGAAGCTGGTTCAAGAGAAGCTGACGAAGGCAAAGGAGGAGACCGAAGGTATGTTTGGTGAGACCTTGACGACTGCTTTTCCCCTTGCTTGTTTCAAAATCTGACCTTGCTGTAACTTGCAGGTAAGGTAAGGGAGGCCCAACAGAAGAAAGACCTCGAACTCGCTGAGAAGATCAAGCTTGCTGACGAGAAGTTAGCTTCAGTCACCAAGCTTGAACAAGACAATACCAATCTGAAAGCTGCTCTTGGGATCGCCAACAAGGAGATCAGTCGACTAAAAACTGATAAAGCTGCCCTGACCGACCAAGTCAGCAAATTGACTGGGAAGAAAACCGATCTGGAAGCCTTCCTGAGTGGTCTTGCCAAGAAGCTGTTTCTTATGCTTGAAGGTAAACCTCTATGCTTGGCAAACATTTCCAATTGTGGTTTTTCCATTCGACCATCCCCTTGACTTAGTGATCATC
>NC_041390.1:269755251-269772474 GCF_002162155.2 Triticum dicoccoides | reverse complement strand
CGACACCCTGACCCCCCGAGCCTGACCCGACACCCTGACCCCCCGAGTCTGCCGCGGACGGCAAAGAAGACATGTGGCATCCAGCTGTGCTTCCTGGGAGCTGACCCATTTGGTCAGTTTGCCTACAGTGGCAGACGGCAAAGACTTTGCCATCAGTGGTAGACGGCAAAGAACCTGCACTTTGCCATTAGTGGCAGACGGCAAAGAACCTGCCATGTAGTGACGTGTAGATGACATCATACGGCGGACGGCAAAGACACTAGAAATTTTGCCGTCAGCGGCGGACGGCAAAGGCCTGCCGTTAGCCACTTAACGGACTGACAGCGCAATTATTGCCGTCCGCTCTCTTTGCCGTCCGCCGCAGACGGCAAAGGGCCTTTGCCGTCAGCCGCCAGGAAGCAGACGACAAAGTAGCTGTTTACCGTAGCCTACTTTGCCAGAGCCTTTTGCCGTCCGCGGCTGACGGCAAAGGCCTTTGTCGTCCGCCGTTCATGCCTTTGCCGTCCGCCGTGGCAGACGGCAAAATAGCTGATTCCTGTAGTGCTGGTGGATATGAATAAAGCTATAGCCTACTTTCAACTTTAAATTAGGTAAAATTTTAAATAGCAGCAATTAAATTAGGGCGAAATTACGTTGTGCAGGACATTACGGCACACACGATTGGTAAAACACAAAACATTTGCGATATACACCATAATCCGAGATGGTTCATAGAGAGGAAACGTGTGCAAGCATGCACACAGTTGCCGTTCGCAAAGCGTGTGTGATGTCAAACATTATCACATATGGTGCGGGTAAACTAAATGTGTGTGATTGTCTACCTATCGTACACGGTTTATAATCATGAACTGTTTGTGATGTGCCACGCATCGTAAATCTCCCATGCCTAGAATCTACCTAGAATCTGCCTGGAAAGCTCCCATGCCTAGAATCTGCCTGGTTTTAGGCAGAACCACAAAACTCCAACTGCGATGGCAATGCGAGCACAAACGAGTAGAAAGGATGAAGCGCTTGGGATATTCGAGATATTGGAAACAGCTATATAGGGACAACTTTATGCGTAAGGCTCCCTATCCCCGATGGTTTCTAGGTCGTGTGGGAAGGACCCCCCTATCACCCACACTCACTTGGCGACGGTTCCGAATGCCATCGCGGAAAGGGGTAAAAACCGTTTGTTTAGGACCGACGCGCACAAGTGGATCCTCTTCCCAGGATACCAGAGCAAGAGGGAAAGGAGAATAAAAGGAGCATTAGGGAGGGGGCGGCAACGAAGGGACCGGCGGAGTGGCCATCCGCCGTGGTCCGCAGGTGGCGTGCCCCCTGGAGCTGTTCAAGGTGACGAGCAAGTGAAAGCACAAGTGCTCCCTAGGTGGTTTTGGTAATTGATGACAACATATCTCTTGTTGGACTAACATTTCTATCTAGCATGTTTCAGATAAGTTCAACAATGGAGTGGCATGGACTAAAGGTTGTGGGAACTCCTTCAAGATGCTAAGGACAAAGGATTGGCTAAAGCTTCAATCTCAAGACTCTTCATTTTACATTTTAGTGATCCAAGATCACATTGAGTCCATAGGAAAAGCCAATACTATCAAGGAGGGATGAGGTGTTGCTTAATGAGCCTCTTGCTTCATGTGCTTAATGATATGCTCCAAAATCCTCAGCTACTTTCCCACTTCCACATATGACCTAAACCCACAGCCAAACTCGGCCCTACCGATTCTTTCAACCCGGCGCCACCGAGTTTCACTTGTCATAGCCATTGCCAAACCCTAGCAAATCGGTTCTACCGATAGGGATCTCGGTCTCACCGAGATGGGATTGCAAACTCTCTGTTTCCCTTACGTAACTTTTCGGTCTCACCGAAAGAGCGAATCGTCCCACCGAGATTGCAATGTAAACTCTTTGTTTCCCTTTTGTAACTTTTCGGTCTCATCGAAAGAGCAAATCGGTCCCACCGAGTTTGCCTGACCAACTCTCTGGTTAGCTTATTACCAAAATCGGTCTCACCGAGTTTGTGTAATCGGTCTCACCGAGATTACGTTATGCCCAAACCCTAACCATATCGGTCCTACCGAGTTGCATGTCAGTCCCACCGAAAATCTCTAACGGTCACTAGGTTTACCTTTTCGGTCCGACCGAGTTTGTTGATTCGGTCCCACCGAGATTGGAAAATTGTGTGTAATGGTTGGATTTTGTGTGGAGGCTATATATACCCCTCCACCTCCTCTTCATTCATGGAGAGAGCCATCAGACTAAGCCTACACTTCCAGCATCCTATTTCTAAGAGAGAACTACCTACTCATGTGTTGAGGCCAAGATATTCCATTCCTACCATATGAATCTTGATCTCTAGCTTTCCCCAAGTTGCTTTCCACTCAAACCTTCTTTCCACCAGATCCAAATCCTATGAGAGAGAGTTGAGTGTTGGGGAGACTATCATTTGAAGCACAAGAGGAAGGAGTTCATTACCTACACACCATTTGTTACTTCTTGGAGAGTGGTGTCTCCTAGATTGGCTAGGTGTTACTTGGGAGCCTCCGACAAGATTGTGGAGTTGGACCAAGGAGTTTGTAAGGGCAAGGAGATCGCCTACTTCGTGAAGATCTACCGCTAGTGAGGCAAGTCCTTCGTGGGCGATGGCCATGGTGGGATAGACAAGGTTGCTTCTTCGTGGACCCTTCGTGGGTGGTTGCTTCTTCATGGACCCTTCGTGGGTGGAGCCCTCCGTGGACTCGCGCAACCATTACCCTTCGTGGGTGGAGCCCTCCGTGGACTCGCGCAACCGTTACCCTTCGTGGGTTGAAGTCTCCATCAACGTGGATGTAGGATAGCACCACCTATCCGAACCACGGGAAAAACATCTGTGTCTCCAATTGCGTTTGAATTCTTCAAACCCTTCCCCTTACATTCTTGCAAGTTGCATGCTTTACATTCCACTGCTCATATACTCTTTGCATGATTGCTTGATATGTATTGTGTATGTTGAAATTGTGCCTAAAACTCCACTCAAACCAAAAAGGCCTAAAAATTGCAACTTTAGCACTAAGTGTCTAATCACCCCCCCTCTAGACACATCTACTTCTAGATCCTACAAGTGGTATCAGAGCTTTGGTCTCCATTGCCTTGGTTTAGTCACCATTGGAGGAAGATGGATGTGCCTACCTTAGGGAGTCTTAGACATAGAGTGCCTATTCTTGATGGAGAGTATTTTCATGAGTGGAAAAATGAGATGCTTGTAATTTTCAATCAATATCATTTGAACAAGTATATTGCTAGCCCTTGTGCACCTCATATTGATCCTTTTCATCCTACCCTAGATGAAGATATTGACATGATTCGCAATCTTAGAACTATTTAGCTCATCATTAGAGGATTGCCCAAAAATTTTATTGCTAGTTTGCCTACTCTTAATTGTGCCTATACTATATGGAAATTTCTTGAGGAACGATTTCCCGATCATTCCTTGAAAACTTTGGATGAAATTCTCCATAAATCTATTGCCTTGAGTAAGATGAACTCTAGTGATCCTAGTTTTGGTAATTGTCTATTTGAACTTACCAATCTTAAGCATGCTAAAGGAGATGTTGGAATCATTAGTGATATCATATTCGAAGCTATAGGAAGTCATAAAAGTGACCACTTTGATAATCATTTATCTAATGAATTACCCTCTCTAGGAAATGATGAGTCACAAGATCATGATGAACATGGATACTATGATGATGATGATGATGATAGTGACTTCAATCTTGATGATGCAATGAGACATTTTGGTCTTATGGCAAATCTTCGAGGATATGAATCAGGAGGAAAGAAATGGGTTCTTGATAGTGGATGTACTGATCATATTACCGGAGATGAAGAGATGTTTCGTGAGCTTGCTGAAAATGACGGCCCTTGAAAATATGTCACCTTTGGTGATAATTCAAAGGGTAAAGTGGTTGGCCTTGGTAAGGTGGCCATCTCACATGATAGTTCCATTCAAAATGTCATGCTCGTTGAATCTCTTGGCTACAACTTACTTTCAGTATCTAGACTTGCTGATTTCGGTTTGAATGTCCTATTTACTGAGGTAGATTGCCAAGTATTTCGTCGAGACAATCATAAAATGGTCTTTACGGGTATGCGTAGAGGTGATCTTTACATTATCGATTTCTCTAAAAAGGCACAACCTAAAACTTGCTTTGTTGCTAAATCCTCAAAAGGTTGGTTGTGGCATAGACGACTAGGTCACGTTGGCATGAGAAACCTTGACAAGCTTATTAAAGGAAATCATATCCTTGGAGTTAACGATGTCATATTTGATAAGGATAGACTTTGCAGTGCTTGTCAAGCAGGTAAACAGGTTTGAGGAAGACATCCCGTGAAGAACATCATGACCACAAGGAGGCCACTCGAGCTACTTCATATGGATCTTTTTGGTCCCAACGCCTACAAGAGTCTCGGTGGAAATTCTTTTGGTCTAGTTATAGTTGATGATTTTTCAAGATTTACGTGGGTGTTCTTTCTTAATGACAAGTCGCAGGTCCAGAAGATCTTCAGAAACTTCGCTAGGAAGGCCCAAAATCAGTTTGACGTGAAGATCAAGAAGGTTCAGAGTGATAACGGAACGGAGTTCAAGAACGCAAATGTGGACACCTTTCTTGACGAAGAAGGGATTTCACACGGGTTCTCGGCTACGTACACACCTCAACAAAATGGAGTTGTTGAGAGGAAGAACCGGACGCTCATCGAAATGGCAAGAACGATGCTTGATGAATACAAGACGCCGAAGCACTTTTGGGCAGAAGCGGTTGAGACAGCTTGTCACGCAACAAATCGCTTATATCTTCACAAGCTACTCGGTAAGACGGCATACGAGCTTCTCACGGTAACAAACCCCAAGTTGGATACTTTCGAGTATTCGGCTCAAAGTGCTACATTCTTGATAAGCATCATCATTCAAAGTTTGCTCCTAAATCTCATGAAGGTTTTCTACTTGGTTATGGCTCAAACTCTCACACTTACCGTGTCTACAACAATTTCACCCGAAAGGTTGAAGAGACGGTAGATGTGAAGTTTGATGAATCTAATGGCTCGCAAGTAGAGCAATTGCCAATTGATGTAGGAGAAAAAGACCCTTCAGAAGCAATCCAAGACTTGTCCATTGGCAAAATTCGTCCAACGGAGGTGAAGGAGAGTACTTCATCCGTCCAAGTGGAAGCTTCTACTTCACGACAAGGTGAACCAAGAATCGACACGGAAGCATCCACAAGTGGGACACACCAAGATGAAGAAGACAAGGAAATGCATCAAGACGAACATCAACAACCTCTTTCTCCACCACGACAAGAGAACGACGACGTCAACAATGAAGAAGGCCAAGAAGAAGAACAAGATGAAGAAGATGTTCAACGAAGACCCAAGCAAAAGCTCTCACGAGTTTGAGCAAGAATTGCCAAAGATCATCCCGTCGAACAAATCCTCAATGATATACAAACCGGGAGAATCACTCGCTCAAAAACTCGTTTAGCTAACTTTTGTGAAAACTATTCATTCATCTCTAGCATTGAACCTATGAAGGTTGAAGAAGCATTGGAAGATCCGGATTGGATAAACGCTATGCATGAAGAGCTACACAATTTTGAGAGAAACCAAGTTTGGACATTGGTTGAGAAGCCCGACAACAACCACAACATCATTGGTACCAAATGGGTGTTTCGCAACAAGCAAGATGAAGATGGACAAGTGGTTCGCAACAAAGCACGTCTCGTCGCCCAAGGGTACACACAAGTCGAAGGTATGGACTATGGTGAGACATATGCTCCCGTTGCTAGACTTGAGTCCATTCGCATCTTACTTGCCTATGCTAATCACCATAATATCACCTTGTACCAAATGGACATTAAAAGTGCTTTTCTAAATGGTGAAATAGAGGAGGAAGTTTATGTCAAACAACCTCCCGGCTTTATCAATCCTAAGAAACCAAATCATGTTTACAAACTTCACAAAGCTCTTTATGGTCTTAAACAAGCTCCTAGAGCATGGTATAAATGCTTGACCAAGTTCCTTACTACAAGTGGTTTTGAAATTGGTAAAATTGATTCTACTCTTTTTACTAAAAGGGTTAATGGAGAACTATATGTATGCCAAATTTATGTTGATGATATCATATTTGGTTCAACTAACCCCCTCTTTAGTGAAAAGTTTGGAAAGCTAATGTCAGAGAAGTTTGAGATGTCTATGATGAGTGAACTCAAATTCTTTCTCGGTTTGCAAATCAAGCAAACTAAGGAAGGTACATTTGTCTCTCAAACAAAGTACACCAAGGACTTATTCAAGAAGTTCAATATGCAAGAATGCAAAGGTATGTCTACACCCATGCCTACTAGTGGACATAATGATTTGACCAAAGATGGTGAACCAGTTGATCAAAAGGTTTATCGCTCTATGATTGGTTCATTGTTATACCTATGTGCTTCACGTCCCGATATTATGCTAAGTGTGTGCATGTGTGCACGATATCAAGCTGCTCCTAAACAATGTCATCTTAAGGCTGTGAAAAGGATAGTGAGATATTTAATCCATACACCAAATTTTGGCATTTGGTATCCTAAGAGGTCTTCTTTTGATCTTGTTGGCTATTCCGACTCGGATTATGCCGGAAACAAGGTTGATAGAAAGTCCACTTCGGGTACTTGTCAATTTCTTGGTAGATCTCTTGTGTCTTGGTCTTCCAAGAAACAAAACTCGGTATCCTTATCCACCACCGAAGCAGAATACATTGCCGCTGGTTCATGTTGTGCTCAATTACTTTGGATGACCCAAACTCTTAAAGATTATGGGATTTATGTGAAACATGTTCCACTGCTTTGTGACAACGAAAGTGCTATCAAAATTGGTCATAATCCTGTACAACATTCTCGAACTAAGCATATTGAAGTTCGTCATCATTTCATTCGAGATCATGTTGCTAAGGGTGACATTAATCTTAAGCACGTTCGCATCGATAAGCAATTAGCGGATATATTTACAAAACCTCTTGATGAGAAAGTATTTTGCAGGTTGAGAGGTGAATTGAACATCATTGATGCTTCGAACTTGGATTAGAAACTCCATTGAATACATGCAAGACATGAGCTTATGACTAATCCATGATATATCTTTCATGATGACTATCTTATGTCTTGGATATATTTGTACCTTGCATGTTGTCTAACCCATGTAGGTGCTTGGTTGAATCTAATTCCATGAGATTGCGACTCACTCACATCTTGAGCAATCTCTACATCACCAAGACTCTACACAATGGTGGTTGAAGACAAGGAAGCACAAAACCATTCAAACATATCCTTTGACAAATTCTATGTTGAGCTTCATGATTGTCATTTTTGGATACACAAGTGCTCTTCCTTGCAAGAACTAACCCATGTAGGTAGATGAACTCAAACTCCAAGTGGTGCTCCCAACTCTTGATGAGCTACATCAACCTGGAGCACCCACACAAGTTCAACTACATGAGCAAGAACCACACCACCACCCAAGGTATGTTATTCCATCTTAGAGAAGCTTTACTCCAAGACATGAGTCAAAGCAACTCAACAATATGTGAATACATCAAGATGCTTAAACGAAAAATGGTAACCCCATTTTGAGCTTAAACGATGAGTATGACCTATGATCAAGTGTTCTCACTTGACTCCTAAGTCAATATACTCTAACATAGGTGACTATGTCCCCGCCCAACTCTAGATGAAGTTCTCTTGTGTTCTTTTCTGTGTTATTGCATTTGTCTCATGCATGTTTATTTTCTTTCTCTTTTCAAAAAAAACTTCATCCAGATCTTTCAGTTTCTTCTCTTTTCTTTCTGTTTATGTTCTACATTTTCTGCGTTCAATTCCTTGCAAATCCTTCAGGTAATTCATTGCAAATCTTTGTGAGATCCTACATGTCTAGTGAGCTGAGGTGACAAGTGTTTTTCTCTATGTGAACTCGGTTTCACCGACTTGTAATTTTCGGTCCAACCGAATCTTTTCGGTGCCACCGAAACATACCATTCGGTGCCACCGACTTCGCAACAGGAAAAACAGTTCGCCACTTGTTCTATATTTCTTCTGATCCAGCTCTACTCAATGAATCTTGTCCTCTACAAGCATCATAGTTTTATCCATTGCTTTGTGCTGAGTCTCAAGGACCAAACCTATACGACGGATTCCAGAAAGCCCTTCTTGGAAATTGATGTCAAAGGGGGAGAGAGAGATCACATCAAAGCTTGTAGGAGAGAGATATCACATCAAGGGAGAGAAAAAGTCTCAAGGACCAAACCTACAAGAGAGAAAGTATTAAGGGGGAGAGAGAGACTTCCAGGGGGAGAGAATACTCAAGGATCCTAGATGCTTGATGCTTGATGTTCAAGAGGAGAGATGTCACATGTCTTTTTAGGGGGAAAGCCATGTCCATTTGTATCTTCCAGCTCTGATTTTCTGTTCCCTATCTTCTCCCAATATCCCATGTAAGATTCAGGGGGAGCAAGACACCTAAGGGAAAGAAATCAGTCAAATTCATTGCATATCTTTATTCTTGGGGACATGTTGAATCCAATGTGGTACCTTGTACTCACTCTCTACATGTCATACCAGTCTTGGTATTCTTGTGGTTTCTTTTGTTTGCTCTGGCTAGTGGATGTACCTGTGTTATCTAACTTTGTTTGTGCAGGTTCATTCCATCCTAAGCCAACTCAAGACCACAAGGTAAGTATATGCATCAAAATCATGAGTATGAGGAGTTCTTGCTTATGTACATACTGTTTGCAAGAAGGACTCATGAGCATGAAGGTATTTTCCTTGATAATCTTTTGCTCTGATGCATATGGCCAAGATACATGTAACGCATTGCCTACTCTGTCATGGTTATGCTCTCACATGCCTCTATATTTCATATTTACATGAGTGCATACATGTAGGGGGAGCCTATGCTTGTTACATGTCCTTCCAAAGCTTTACTTGTTGTTCTTTATATCTTTATCTAAAGCTTTGATGTATGTTGCCATCAATTACCAAAAAGGGGGAGATTGAAAGCACAAGTGCTCCCTAGGTGGTTTTGGTAATTGATGACAACATATCTCTTGTTGGACTAACATTTCTATCTAGCATGTTTCAGATAAGTTCAACAATGGAGTGGCATGGACTAAAGGTTGTGGGAACTCCTTCAAGATGCTAAGGACAAAGGATTGGCTAAAGCTTCAAGCTCAAGACTCTTCATTTTACATTTTAGTGATCCAAGATCACATTGAGTCCATAGGAAAAGCCAATACTATCAAGGAGGGATGAGGTGTTGCTTAATGAGCCTCTTGCTTCATGTGCTTAATGATATGCTCCAAAATCCTCAGCTACTTTCCCACTTCCACATATGACCTAAACCCACAGCCAAACTCGGCCCTACCGATTCTTTCAACCCGGCGCCACCGAGTTTTACTTGTCATAGCCATTGCCAAACCCTAGCAAATCGGTTCTACCGATAGGGATCTCGGTCTCACCGAGATGGGATTGCAAACTCTCTGTTTCCCTTTCGTAACTTTTCGGTCTCACCGAAAGAGCGAATCGTCCCACCGAGATTGCAATGTAAACTCTTTGTTTCCCTTTTGTAACTTTTCGGTCTCATCGAAAGAGCAAATCGGTCCCACCGAGTTTGCCTGACCAACTCTCTGGTTAGCTTATTACCAAAATCGGTCTCACCGAGTTTGTGTAATCGGTCTCACCGAGATTACGTTATGCCCAAACCCTAACCATATCGGTCCTACCGAGTTGCATGTCAGTCCCACCGAAAATCTCTAACGGTCACTAGGTTTACCTTTTCGGTCCGACCGAGTTTGTTGATTCGGTCCCACCGAGATTGGAAAATTGTGTGTAACGGTTGGATTTTGTGTGGAGGCTATATATACCCCTCCACCTCCTCTTCATTCATGGAGAGAGCCATCATACTAAGCCTACACTTCCAGCATCCTATTTCTGAGAGAGAACTACCTACTCATGCGTTGAGGCCAAGATATTTCATTCCTACCATATGAATCTTGATCTCTAGCTTTCCCCAAGTTGCTTTCCACTCAAACCTTCTTTCCACCAGATCCAAATCCTATGAGAGAGAGTTGAGTGTTGGGGAGACTATCATTTGAAGCACAAGAGCAAGGAGTTCATTACCTACACACCATTTGTTACTTCTTGGAGAGTGGTGTCTCCTAGATTGGCTAGGTGTTACTTGGGAGCCTCCGACAAGATTGTGGAGTTGGACCAAGGAGTTTGTAAGGGCAAGGAGATCGCCTACTTCGTGAAGATCTACCGCTAGTGAGGCAAGTCCTTCGTGGGCGATGGCCATGGTGGGATGGACAAGGTTGCTTCTTCGTGGACCCTTCGTGGGTGGTTGCTTCTTCGTGGACCCTTCGTGGGTGGAGCCCTCTGTGGACTCGCGCAACCATTACCCTTCATGGGTGGAGCCCTCCATGGACTCGCGCAACCGTTACCCTTCGTGGGTTGAAGTCTCCATCAACGTGGATGTAGGATAGCACCACCTATCCGAACCACAGGAAAAACATCCGTGTCTCCAATTGCGTTTGAATTCTCCAAACCCTTCCCCTTACATTCTTGCAAGTTGCATGCTTTACATTCCGCTGCTCATATACTCTTTGCATGCTTGATTGATATGTATCGTGTATGTTAAAATTGTGCCTAAAACTCCACTCAAACCAAAAAGGCCTAAAAATTGCAACTTTAGCACTAAGTATCTAATCACCCCCCCTCTAGACACATCTACTTCTAGATCCTACAGCAAGGCCCTTCGCCCTTCCCCAAACAAAAAGAAGAAAGAAAAAAAGGGGGAAGGGACAGAGACGGTAGTGGAATCACCCACAACGGGTATGCAACACTACCATTGCCTCGGCGGGCCAGACGGAGCGCCCTTCACCAAGGACCAGGCTCACTCCCCAAGCGACAGCACTAGCATGAGATGACGAATGCCCTGAGCCAGGGCCCGGGGGCTGGCCCCTG
Source organism: Triticum dicoccoides (assembly GCF_002162155.2). Classification (NCBI taxonomy): domain Eukaryota; kingdom Viridiplantae; phylum Streptophyta; class Magnoliopsida; order Poales; family Poaceae; genus Triticum; species Triticum dicoccoides. The sequence continues at coordinate 269,761,453 of NC_041390.1, read as the reverse complement.
GCCTCTTTCTCAAGGATGACCAACAGAAACAGAAGATGAGGAGAGGAGGACCACGTAGATGGATGACTCCTCCCTCCTCCGCTCCTCCCCTTTTATAGGCCGGGCGGGGAAGGGCATCCACTCCATCCACGGATGACCACCGCCCTCCTCCACCAATTCAAGGTGGGCGGGCCCTTCCCAAGGTACTCTCCCGTGACACGCACCTCCCTTACCTACCCTGCACGATGGATGCTGCATACATGGCCAAGGATAGGGGCGCACTGTGGGAAGAGTAAATTGGCAGTTTCTACCTCGTGCGTTAAAGTCATTCACGGACCATTACTGAAGGAACCCCACCACTATTGGCTTTATGCCGCACGCAGAAAAACTGGAAGCTAGCTCGGAATCAAGGCTGATGAAGTAGGAACGGAAAACTTAAGGGGCCAATCCCTTTAGTAACTTTGCCTATGCACTTATTAGGTCCTACCCCGACGATGCTCAGCAGGGCGTTCGTGGCAGGCCCGGGGGCTTCTATCGGTGCAACAAATCCTGGGTCTGTTGACCAACCGTGCAGGCACAAGGTCAAGATTGAAGCACCAGCCTAAGTCAGAGATTGAAGAACCAACATGCAGCTTAGAAGGACCAAGATTGAGCCTAAGGAGCAAGGTATCGGCAAGAGAAGGGCCTCCCTTGCAGGGCAGGCGAGCCCGATAAGGGGCAAGGCCACTACCAGAAGCAAGTAACCGAGGCTCGCGGGGGCACAACCGCCCCACAAACCACTCAAGTACGACTCACATCGTCAATCAGTGCGGTGTCAAGCCGCAAGATGACTAAGTAGGAAAACTTCATTATGTATTGCTATACAACTCTCGTTTAAGATTTTTTGCAGGAAAACTTCTCTCTAAATGGGAAGGTCCTTACGTTATCGAAGAGGTCTATCGTTCCGGTGCCATAAAATTCAACAACTTCGAAGGCACAAATCCGAAGGTGGTGAGCGGTCAAAGAATCAAACATTATATCTCAAGTAATCCCATAAATGTTGAAACCAATGTTATTGAAATCGTAACCCCGGAGGAATACATAAGGGACACTTTCCGGAATGTTTCAGACTCCGAAAAGGAATAGGTATGTGGTACGGTAAGTAAACCGACTCCAAAACAGTTTTTAAGGCAATATTTCTCCGTTTTGGAATATTTAGAAAATTACAAAAATAAGAAGCAGTCCGGGAAGGACACGAGGCCTCCATGAGGGTGGAGGGCGCGCCCTACCCTACTGGGCGCCCCCCTGCCTCGTGGGCACCTCGCGCGCTCTCCGGACTCCGTTTTCTTACATGACACGTATTTTGGTCGGTAAAATTTCATTATATAATCTCCCGAGGGTTTTGACTCCCGTATCACGCAAATATCTTCTGTCTTTGTTTCGAGCTGTCCTTTTGCAGATTTGAGCAACATGTCATCCCAGGATTCGGAAGGAGAGAGCTATGTGGCTGATTACCTTGCCGATCCTAAAGTCTATGGGGATGTGGAGCATTGTGGTTGGACTACGGAAGAAGAAGAGGACTATGAACCTAAGGGAAAGGAGGAGACGAGCTCAAATGAGGATGAAGTCCCACTACCTCAACCTGGGGACATGCATGTGGAGTTCAAAAATTCAAGCCTCCCTGATAGAGTAAAGAAACCTAAGATCGAGTTTATCCCTTTTCGCCTCTTGCAGGAAAACAAACAGGAACTATGCAAAAATATACTGAGCCTGGAGCAGGAGATCGAGGACCTAAGGGACCAAAATTCTGTCCTCAAGCGCAAATTAAGGAAGAAGCCTACGCCATCAACAAAACCACCATCTTCTTCACCAACAAAGAAGAACTGAATATCTGGTATGGGCACTCCCCTTGGCAACTGCCAAGCTTGGGGGAGTGCCCCGGTATCGTATCACCATCACTTTTATCTTTACCGTTTTTCTTAGTTTGATCCTTTTGGTAATATCTTGATCTAGTAGAATAAAAGTTCTTAGTATGATCTAGTTGTGAGTTTTTCTTTATGATCCCTCTATGTAATCGAGTTCGTGAGCTATATATAATAAAGATTAGTGTTGAGCCAAGGGCTTGATTATTTTGCCATGATCCTAAGTGAATAAAAGGAAAGAGAAAGAAATAAAAAGAATAAAAGAGAGCATATGGATCTTATGGAGAGTAATGAGCTCACATAGAAAAAGTATGATGAATAAAAGTTGTTGAGAGTTAACAAACATAGTTTTGGTCATCATTGCAATTAACAGGAAGTAATAAAGAAAGAGAGGTCTTCACATATAAATATACTATCTTGGACATCTTTTATGATTGTGAGCTCTCATTAAAATATGACATGCTAAAGAGTTGACATTGGACAAGGAAGATAACGTAATGGGTTATGTTTTCTTACATCTGAGATAAATTATATTGTCATGGATCATCCAACATGGTTGTGCTTGCCTTTCCCCCTCATGCTAGCCAAATTCATCGCACCAAGTAGAGATACTACTTATGCTTCCAAATACCCTTAAACCAGTTTTGCCATGAGAGTCCACCATACCTACCTATGGATTGAATAAGATCCTTCAAGTAAGTTGTCATCGGTGCAAAGCAATAAAAATTCCTCTCTAAATATGTATGACTTATTAGTGTGGGAGAAAATAAACTTTATACGATCGTGTGATATGGAAGAAATAAAAGGGACAGACTATATAATAAAGGTCCATATCACAAGTGGCAATATAAAGTGACGTTCTTTTGCATTAAGATTTTGTGCATCCAACCATAAAAGTGCATGACAACCTCTGCTTCCCCCTACGAAGGGCCTATCTTTTACTTATATCTTCTACCTTGCATAAGAGTCATGGTGATCTTCACCCTTTCTTTTTACATTTTATCTTTTGGCAAGCACAACATGTTGGAAAGATCCTGGTATATATGGCTAATTGGATGTGAGTTTTCATGAAGTATTATTGTTGACATTACCCTTGAGGTAAAATGTTGGGAGGCAAAACTATAAGCCCCTATCTTTCTCTGTGTCCGATTAAAACTCCATACCCATAAATATTGCGTGAGTGTCAGCAATTGTGAAAGACTATATGATAGTTGAATATGTGGACTTGCTGAAAAGCTCTTATATATTGACTCTTTCCTATGTTATGATAAATTGCAATTACTACAATGACTGAGATTATAGTTTGTTAGTTTTCAATAAAGTTTAGGATTCATACTTGAAATTGTGATTGAATTATTACTCTAGCATAAGAAATCATATGACAAGAATTATATAAGTTGCTGTTCTAAGAATGATCATGATACCCTCATGTCCGTATTTTAATTTTATCGACACCTCTATCTCTAAACATGTGGACATATTCTTCGATTTCGGCTTTCGCTTGAGGACAAGCGAGGTCTAAGCTTGGGGGAGTTGATACGTCCATTTCACATCATGCTTTTATATCGATATTTATTGCATTATGGGCTATTATTACACATTATGTAACAATACTTATGCCTATTCTCTCTTATTTTACAAGGTTTACATAAAGAGGGAGAATGCCGGCAGCTGGGATTCTAGGCTGGAAGAGGAGAAAATATTAGAGACTTATTCTGCACAGCTCCAAAAGTCCTGAAACTTCACAGAAGACGTTTTCAAAATATATTAAAAAAACTGAGCGCAAGAAGTTCACCCGGGGGGGGCCACACCCTGCCCACGAGGGTGGGGGGCGCGCCCCCTACCTCGTGGGCCCCCTGCTGGCCCTCCGATGACCATCTTTTGCTATATGAAGTCTTTCAAGGAGGAAAAAATCATAAGCCATCTTATCGGACGAAACTCCGCCGCCACGAGGCGGAACCTTGGCGGAACCAATCTAGGGTTCTGCGGAGCTGTTCTGCCGGGGAAACTTCCCTCCGGGAGGGGGAAATCATCGCCAGCGTCATCACCAACGCTCCTCTCATCGGGAGAGGGCAATCTCCATCAACATCTTCACCAGCACCATCTCCTCTCAAAACCCTAGTTCATCTCTTGTATCCAATTCTTTTCTCCAATTCCGGGATTGGTACCTGTGGGTTTCTAGTAGTGTTAATTACTCCTTGTAGTGCTAGTTGGTTTATTTGGTGGAAGATCATATGTTCAGATCCTTTATGCATATTAATACCCCTCTCATTATGAACATGAATATGCTTTGTGAGTAGTTACGTTTGTTCCTGAGGACATGGGAGAAGTCTTGCTATTAGTAGTCATGTGAATTTGGTATTCGTTCGATATTTTGATGAGATGTATGTTGTCTCTCCTCTAGTGGTGTTATGTGAACGTCGACTACATAACACTTCACCATTATTTGGGCCTAGAGGAAGGCATTGGGAAGTAATAAGTAGATGATGGGTTGCTAGAGTGATAGAATCTTAAACCCTACTTTATGCGTTGCTTCGTAAGGGGCCGATTTGGATCCATATGTTCCATGCTATGGTTAGGTTTACCTTAATACTTTTGTTGTAGTTGCGGATGCTTGCAATAGAGGTTAATCATAAGTGGGATGCTTGTCCAAGTAAGGACAGTACCCAAGCACCAGTCCACCCACATACCAAAATATCAAAGTACCAAACGCGAATCATATGAACGTGATGAAAAGTAGCTTGACGATATTCCCATGTGTCCTCGGGAGCGCTTTTCTCTATATAAGAGTTTTTCCAGGCTTTTCCTTTGATACAAAAAGGATTGGGCCACCTTGCTGTACTTTATTTACTTTTGTTACTTGTTGCTCGTTACAAACTGTCCTATCACAGAACTATCGGTTACCACCTATTTCAGTACTTGCAGAGAATACCTTGCTAGAAACTGCTTATCATTTCCTTCTGCTCCTCATTGGGTTCTACACTCTTACTTATCGAAAGGACTACGATAGATCCCCTATACTTGTGGGTCATCAAATATCTTCTTTTTCTTCAGAATCGGTATCTTCCCACTAGTTCTTCCACAACCATGTTCTAGGTTTAGACATTTTCTTTTATTTTTACGCTGCAATAGATCCAAAATTATGGGCAAAAATTGTGAAACTTGTTTTTCTCACACTTAGCGGAATTTCTTCAACCTCAGATTCATATATGACTGCTCTACCAACACCATTCATGTGCCTTAAATAATAGTCTTATAACCCGCCTGATGTAGGCTAGAGCCCTAGATGCTTGATCTTTCACGAAATGGAGGGATCCTACAAAGAACACGAAGAACACGAGGGGAAACACGAGGGGAAACAAGAGAGGAATCACTCAAACCAACAAGATTCGATTACACATGTGCTATATCCTCGAAACACAAGAAGATACACGATCCAAATCAAACAAAGGACGATACATGTAACAAGTTCTTCTCCATGAGGAGGTCTTGAGGTATTCCCCTTAGGGTCTTGAATCCGCTTGGGGGATCTTCTCCGTAGAGGTCGTGAACTCCAATGGAGAAGTAACCAAGTGGATGGGCAAAGCTCTATCCCTATATTGAGCTAATCCTTTGCTAACCCTAGAAATTGGGAGGAGGAGGTCTATTTATAGTCTTAGTGGACGAAGGGGTTCATGGTCCTCGTCCTAACATGCTGTCAACACATAGGCGTCAGACGTTTGACAGTCATCGGTCGTCCGAAGGCTTGTGAGGGTCCGGTCGTCCAGTACTTGACGGAAGTCCAATGTTTCGGCTCGGGTCAGGTTTCGTCAGTCGTTCGAAGGCTTCCATCACTACTGGAATCAGGAACTTTGCCATCAGCCGCTTCTTTGTCGTCCATTGGTTGATGGCGAAGAGGGTCTTTGCCATCAGCTTGTGGAAACCTGATGGCAAAGAAAGTGTTTGTCGTCAGGTCCATCTTTGCTGTCAGCTAACTGACGGCAAAGAGGCAAGGTGGGCCGATATGGGGGCAGCTAACGGCCACTTTCTTTGCCGTCGGCTAGCTAACAACAAAGAAACTTTGTCGTCCGCTAGTAGACGGCAAAGAAAGTGGTTGTTTTAACATCCGTTAGCTAGGCTCTTTGCCGTCAGCTAGCGGATGGCAAAGAGCCTAGCCCTATATGTATCAAAACACCATCGCTCCCTGCCCCTCTCTCCCTCTCCCCTGATCCCAACCCCGCGCCCCCGCCCCGCCCCGGCCGCCCCCCTTGCCGTCACCCCACCACGGCCGCCTCCCTCGCCGTAGCCCCGCCCCGGCCACCCTCTCGCCGCCGCGTCGCCCC
>NC_041390.1:269728369-269754999 GCF_002162155.2 Triticum dicoccoides | reverse complement strand
CGGCCGCCCCACCCCACACCTCCTCGCCGGCCCGCCTCGCCCAGGCAGCCACGTCGGACTGCCCCGACGCAGCGCCTCGCCGCCCTGCCGCGCCGAGTCACCGACCCTCCGCGCCGCCTCGCCGCCCCGGCCGCTCCAAGGTGAGATATTTTCGTTTTTTTCTATTTTTTAGATTTAGTTAAGGTTTTGTTTAGTTTAGTTAGTTTACTTTAGGTTTACTTTCGTTTAGTTAGTTTAGTTTAGGTTTAGTTTAGGATTAGTTTAGTTAGTTTAGTTTAGGTTCAGTTTAGGTTTAGTTTAGTTAGTTTAGTTTAGGTTTAGTTTAGTTTACTTTAGGTTAAGTTTCTGGTTTATTTTGAACATGTGAAATTTATTGTTATTTTTTTAGTTCAAGCATTTATTCCCGCTTCGACGTCGTTGATGCCTATCCCGCATCCTCGTCGTCGACTCGGCGGAGGAGGCCTGCTTGATCAGAGGGGCCATGTCCGAGACTGGGCTCCGCCGGGCTGGTACTGGGAGGTTCTACCTTCCGGGGGGCGCAAGTTGGTGAGGAGTCAGCACGTCATTGACCCGAACCTTGTTTGGTGGCATTCGCCTGGGCCAGCGGTGCCGAGGCATTCGGACACTACGGAGGTGGTAGTCACCGTGTCAACGAGGAGGACGGTCACGTCCGTCGCTACATAGTTGCATTGGAGGGAAGGTTGGACAATACCTGGGAGGTTCTTCAGGGATCTCATTGGAACTATGATCCTGTGATGGTTCCTTCTCTTTGGGTGTCCACCACCTGCGCCGATACCCGTCCTTCGCTATGGTTCTAGCTGTATTAGCGATGCTATATGTATGATACTATTTGAGATGTATTAGTGATAATATTCGACGATGTACGGACGCAAGAGATGATGTAGTTTTGCTTATTGAATGCATGCTAATTTATTTTACCCGGGGACGAGCGGGTTAGGGGGTTCCTCGGTGTCAATGGTACCCTAAATAGAAAGTACCGTCGCTGCATAGGTGACACAGGGGTCCTGCATCCCGCAACAACAGTTCTCAGCGTCGATGGTGGTCGAACACCATCGGCCACCAGAACTATTGTTGCGGGACGCCGGGCGCCGGCGTCACTTGTGGGACGTGGATCTAGTATTCAACGCCGACTACCTCATGTACCTTGCACCGATGGTAGTTGCTATTTAGGGTTCTATCGACACTGAGGAACCCCTAACCCGCTCGTCCTGTTGTAAATATTTAGTTAGGTTGACGAAAAAAACAACATTGCTATGAAACTCACCTTTCGATTTAAATGTGTAGTTTTTTCGTCGCTGCGAAGGTCTAGTGTTCGACGAGCTCCGCCCCTATGTTCGTGGGTTAGCACAAACAACATCTCCTCTGCCCCTTGATTTGCTCTATTCCGGTCTTCGTGCCGATGAAACTTGCTAGCTATAGGTGTCTTCAATCATCAGTATGCCTGACCACTATGCGTCTCCTGTTGGAAAGGGTTACATCTATAAATATGCATGCATTTGCATATTTATAACTGTGATTCTTTCGAATTGTCCAATGTTATCCATGGACAGCTCGAGTATGTGTAGATTGGGTTCGTTTTCCCATATGCTCTGCTCCGGATCCGATGCAGAATTTCGTCAGTGCCTCCCTATTGTTCTATGAGTACACATCCTCTCTGCTAATTGCCGAGACGTGTATCAGGAGAACAGCGGGGAGGTGCTGCCAAAATTTTGCGTTAGATCCGGAGCAAAGCATGGGAAAACAAACCCAATCTACACATACTCGGGTGGGATTAGGACCTATCTTTACCTATTAGCGTCTAGGTTGCATGGACGTGACAAAAGTGATAAACTCCTTTGACTAATGAATATGTACATGCTGATATATATATACATATTTCTTACGTGTCCATTAGCTGGGCAAGATAATTGACCGTGCATGGATGTACACCGGTCACACTAGTCAGAAAGACATGACCACTGAATCGTTAATAAAAACCAAGGGGTTTCTGAGGGCCGCATTTGCAAATGGCATGTGGATAACATGGTGCCCCTGCGTCGGGTCCAATAATTGGCACAAGAGGATAAAGGATGAAACGGGCAAACATCTACAGAAGTGGGATTTTACACCAGATTATGCGGTGTGGACATTTCATGGCGAGTCTTCCCAACGTGCCAGAGCTGAGGTGCTTCATCGCCGCCCTGACGAGCATGGTACCGGGATGCAAGACATGGTGCAAGACTTTGATGATGCTCGGGACTCGGACGATGAGAAGGAGGAATCTGCAAAGGCCTTCAATGAAATGTTGGAATCTTCAAAACGTCCTCTCCACGAGCACACCGAGCTTTTTCAGCTGGATGCCATCTCACAAATAATGGCTCTGAAGGCTCAATTCAACTTGGGCAGAGAATGCTATGACGCAATTATGACAATATTCAGATGTTTTCTACCCAAAGGCCATGTACTACCTGCACACCTATACCAGTCAGACAAAATTCTCTGTGCTCTTAAGATGCCCTATGAGAAGATACATGCCTGTGAGAAAGGATGTGTCTTATTTAGGCTACAGTATGCAGACTTGAACTATTGTCCCATTCGAAAGTCATCCAGTTATGTTGTGGTAGACAACGGTATGGGTGAGAAGACGCAGACCAAAATCCCCAGTAATGTTCTTTGGTATATGCCAATCGTACCAAGACTTCAACGTCTTTTCATGGTCAAAGAGATGGCAAGACAGATGACATGGCACAAAACGGGCAAAAGAACCCAACTGGATGCAGATGGGAAGCTAATGATGGTGCACACATTAAACGGTGAAGCATGGAAGAGCTTCGATGCATTACATGATGACAAAGCGGCAGATCCCAGGCATCCTCGAGTCGGCATCAGCATGGATGGGTTTAGTGTGTTTGGTCTGACGACAGCCCAATACAGTTGTTGGCCCGTATTTGTCTTTCCACTCAATCTTCCACCCAGATAGATTATGCAAAGAAAGAACATTTTCCTGATGTTGATAATTCCAGGGACCAATTATCCAGGGAAGAATATGAATGTGTACATGCAGCCATTGAAGGACGAATTGCAAGAAGCCTGAGATAATGGGTTCAAGACATACGACGCCTTTAGCAAATGGAAATTCATAATGCGTGTCTGGTACATGTACTCGATGCATGACTTGCCAGCGTATGCGCTATTCATTGGCTAGTGTGTTCATGGAAGGTTCCCGTGTCCCACATGCAAGGGAGCTCTTGAGTTTCGTTGGCTTCAGGCCGGTCACAAGTTTTATTGCTTCGACATGCATAGACAGTTCCTGGATCCTAGCTATAAGTTTAGGAAAGACAAGAAGAACTTCATCAGAGGTAGAGTTGTCAAAAACTCTGCACCACCTACGTTGACAGGCCAAGAGACACTAGATCAGTTAAACGCTCTCGAGCCAGATCCAGAGCGTCCAGGGTATTTCTAGGGGTATAATTTGAAACACGCCTGGACTCACAAGACATGCTTGTGGGATCTTCCTTACTTCCAAGACCTCCTTTGCCCACAGAACATCGACGTGATGCACACTGGGAAGAATATCGCCGAGGCACTTTTTGGTACATTGTTCAGCATAGATGGGAAGTCAACGGATAATAATAAGGCTAGAGTCGATCTGGAGGCGTTATGTGATAGGCCGTTACAAAACATGAAAGAACCAAAAGGAAAGCAGAACTGGATGAAGCCAAAGGCATGGTTCAATCTTGGAATGCCAGCTATGAGGGAAATTATCTTGTGGGTGCAACAACAGTTGATGTTCCCCGATGGGTATGCAGTGAATCTAAAGAGGGGGCCAGTCTTGAAAAATTGAAGATATTTGGTCTCAAGAGTCATGATTGGCACATATGGATTGAGCGGGTAATGTCAGTGATGTTGCGTGGCTTCATCCCTGAGGATGAATGGCTAGTACTGGCAGAGCTGAGCCGTTTCTTCTGTGTTCTCTGTGCGAAAAAACTATCGCCTGGCCTACTAGAAGAAATCGAAGAGTTGGCGCCGGAGTTGATCTGCAAGTTAGAGAAGATCTTTCAGCCGAGCTTCTTTAATCCAATGTAGCACTTGATTTTGCATCTCCCAACCGAGGCAATATTGGGGGGGGGGCAATGCAAAATCGTTGGTGCTACGCCACTGAGAGGATGCAGAAGATGCTACGAGCAAAATGTAAAAATAAACGTAGAATTGAAGCATCGATGGCTGAGGCATTCATTACTGAGGAGGCGGCAAACTTCGTGACAGCACACTACAAAGCCAAAAAAATCGTCATTTGCATAATCTGAAGCCCCGGTACAATGATGACGAACCTAAAAAGGGTGGATTCAACCTCATCCTATTCAAAGGGGATCTCACACCAGCTGGTGCTTCTAATTCCTTAAGGTTGGATTTCGAAGAATGGCAGATCGTTTCGTTGTATATCTTCACCAACCTAATAGAAGTGCAGTCGTACATCAAGTAAGTTCCCAGTACATTGTTTCGCAACTTCTAATTCCTTTGCACTACTCTTATTCCCGGATAAATTTTATACAGTCGATACATCGCCATATTCTTGTATGGAGCGGTGATCCAAAAGGATTCCGTCGAAGAGTATGAGCTTCTGGCAAAGCATGGATGTGGCTATCCCGGTTTCATCTCTTGGTTCAAACAAATGGTAATTTCCATTATAAAATTTCATTTCTTCATCTAATTTGTGGCTAATGCAATAATACCTTTCATATTAAACTTGTAGGCTAAGTCAGAGCTTATGGACGCCGAATTGAGACAAGTCGCTAATGGTTTTGACTATAAGGTTCGTTCATTTGACAAATACGACATCAATGGGTATCGCTTTCGTACCTATGGCAAAGAGCTATCTATGGCCGACCGGAAGTCTACAAATTGTTGTGTCTCTGCTATCGTCGAAGGAGATACCGAGTATTATGGAAGAGTTGAAGCAATTTATGAAATTGAATGCTATGGTGCAAACCCACCAAATGTCGTAGTCTTCAAATGTTATTGATTCCAACCTAAGGAGACTAGAAGGACTCATGAACATATAGGGCTAGTGGAAATCAATCAAAGCACCCATTTGGATGTTCCCGATGTCTATATTATGGATCAACAGGCTACTCAAGTTTTCTATCTACCGTGGGCTTGTCAAAGTGATCCTAATCTCATAAGTTGGGATGTCTTTTATGAAGTGCCGCCACGTTTTAGACCACCTCCCCCCAATGAAGATGATTATGCACCTCACATTAACCCAGACACATATGAAGGAGAATTCTTCCAAGAAACACGTCTTTCCAAAAAAACGTTTCAAGAACCGCTCTACTTCACCCGAGAACATTGAAATAGACAGCGACAGCGAACTCGACTTCACCCCTCAGCCGGAACAAGAAGAGCCTGAACTAGAAGAGGTTACTGCTACGGATGACCTGTCAATGCTTGACAGATTACGTAGGGGTGGCCTTCCACATGATGATGATGCATTTATTAATGATGGTGGTGAGCACGTCATTACTGATAGTGATGATGATGACGATGATGATGCATTTATTGATCCCGAAGCATTTATTGAACCAGATTATGACTAGGTATTCAATTTTTTATGTTGTACTTGATGTATATAGTTACTTGTATGATTTATATAGTTACTTTATATTTTTCTTGCTTTGTATGATAGTTTCTTATACATAGTGCCATGTTCTTGATGTTCGTCCCCGTCGGCCCTCGCCCGCTTTATGATTCAGATGTGGTAAATTTTCTTTCATAACTATTTGTTGCATTTCTCATTTATGAAAATTATGGCCATCAAGTTTTTTTTGCGAATGACAATTATGGCCATCAAGTTGACATATAGATATTTTAATCTAGGAGGTATGTGAACCGGAATTGGAAACCGACCCTCTTGTAGAGAAGTTAAATTTAGTTGAAAAAGAAAATGAGTATTTGAAAGAAAAAATTAAAAGAATTGAAGAATAGAAGATGACATTGGAGTTGTGTGTTTCCAATGTCGTCGATGGTAACAAGATGAAGATGAATGCAATGTGCTTGAAGATGGATGCAATGCGCCTAAAGCTTAATAAGATTAGAAAATATGCCATTGATAATGAGGCTTGCTATCATTATGCCGTTGGATCAATATTTACCTTAGTTGTGATCTTCATCAATTTGTTGTGATGAGGGTATGTCTTCTCTAGTGTTTTGCTTAACAAATGCATACTTAGCTTACTTTCCTCCTAAATGGCATAACTACCTAACTTAGACAAAAAATGAGCTATACTTAGATTTATTTCCTCAAAAATGTCATGGTGATCTTTGTTACCTCCAAAATGATATAGACTTACCTTACTTTCCTCAAAAATGACATAATAACCTTAGTAAGCTCCAAAATTACCTATTTACCTAGCTTAGCTCTGAAATGACCTACACTTAGCATTTTTACCTAGCTTAGCAATAAAATGGCATTTTTACCTACCTTAGTTATAAGAAGAAGATAAATTAGAGGAGAGGGGAAAAAGAAAGAGAAAAAAATCTTCTTCTTCTTCCTTTTCTTCCTCTTCTTCTTCTTCTTCTTCTTCTTCTTCTTCTTCTTCTTCTTCTTCTTCTTCTTCTTCTTCTTCTTCTTCTTCTTCTTCTTCTTCTTCTTCTTCTTCTACACAGTCTTCTTCTTCTTCTAACTTGCTTCTTTCCCAATTTGCAGATTTTCTTTAGATGAGGAATATTGCGTTGATGGAGTCTACTCTTCTCTTTTATGCTTCCTTCTTGTTTTGATTTTGTACAATGAATAATGTCAAACTTGCTACCTACATATGTATGTATGGATGAAACCATTGTATGCTTCTTGTCGGATATGTTGGCTATGTATATGTGTTGGATGAAACCATTTGTTATGTATATGTGTTGGATGATCATATCCATATGGCAGGGATATAATTTGGTATGTATATGTGTTAGTATGCTTGTCGAAAGTATTTTCATATGTGTGTGTGTGTATATATATATGTGTGTGTGAAATTCTGTCGAATTGAATGATTTCAAGAAAAAACAGGGGTTGTCTACACTCTTTGTCGTCCGCTGGCGGACGGCAAAGAGCTTTGCCATCAGCTAGCGGACAGCAAACGTGCCACGCGTCAGCTACCTGTGCAACCTGGGGTAGTAGGCTGCCTATTTTGTTGCTTTGCCGTCTGAACGTTTAATATTTGTCGTCCGCCTGCTGATGGCAAAGCTACTAAATAGGACAGCCTCCAGGTGCTGCCATGTGGCACGCTTGACCATCCATTGGACGACAACAATGATTCAATGCCATTTGCCGTCCGTTGGCTGATGGCAGCGATACAAAGCTCTTTGCCGTCCGCCAGCCGACGGCAATGCACACCGTTAACCCCTTAACGAACCTAAGCTAACATGTGTGTCGTCTAGGCTCTTTGTCATCAGCTGGCGGACGAGAAAGACCTTTGTATCTTTACCGTCCCCTAGCCGATGGCAAAGAGGCCTTTGCCATACCCTATTCATCTGGGCGTGTTGCCGTCAGCTGGCTGATGGCAATGGTCTTTGCCATCCACCATGTGTGCCTTTGCCGTCTGCCTTGGCTGACAGCAAAGTTCCTAATTCCTGTAGTGCATACTTCCTACGTTTTGGCTCGGTCATGGTGGTGTCGGCCGTCCGAAGGGGGTCGGCCATTCGGGACCTGGAGTGCGTCGGACATCTGGTCGGCGTCGGTCGTCCGGTCGCTAGAGCGTCTTTTGGCTGGGACTTGGTAGGATGGCTAATGCTCCATGCATCAGACGTCCGACAAGCTTTGGTAGTCCGATGGATGGAAGTTCCCTGGCAGCTCTTCTTCTTGTTCCTTGTACTTGTTTTCCTCGCTGCCTAGTCCGTTGAGTGTAGCTATTCCGTGGCCTTCCTCCAAGTACCTGATCACAAATATGATCTCCGCTTGAGGTAGTAGCCATGTCTCATGTGAAGAAAGTGGTAGTTCGGAGAGGAGCGAGTTCACCTTATCTTCGATAGCCTTTGCTCGAGATATTGTCATTGGTCCAAGTGGTGTCGTGGGAGATGTAGGTAGGTCCATGGGGATGACCTTGGGATGCTCTGCATCATCTCCCTCCCTTGGGAAAGATCCGACCTCGGATCGAAAGCTTCATCACCAGGGTAGGGGGAGAGATCTTTGACATTGAAGACGTCGCTCACGTTGTAGTTGCTCCGCGGGAGGTTGATCTTGTAAGCATTGCTGTTGTTGTAGCGTGCTAGCACCTTGAAGGTTCTGTCGGCTCGAGGAAGAAGCTTTGACTTGCGTTCATTGTGGAAGCAGTCCTTGCAAAGATGTAGCCACACGAGATCTCCAATCTTGAATATCATGGGTTGCTTATTGAAGTTGAGCTTGGTCGTGAGTCCTTGTACTTGGTGCTCGATGGTGTGCCTTGTATCTTCATGCATATTCTTGAGGTAGGTGACTCGGGCACTCACGTCCATGTTGATGCACTCTTGTAGTGGTAGAGGAAGAATGTCCAATGGGGACAACGGGTTGAAACCATAGACAACCTCGAAGGGGGACTTGCCGGTAGTCGAATGTCTTACGCGGTTGTAGGCATACTCGGAGATGGGTAGGCACTCCTCCCACTCCTTGATGTTCTTCTTGATTAACACGCGTAGGAGAGTGGACAGTGTTCGGTTTGTCACCTCCGTTTGGCTGTCGGTTTGAGGGCGGTATGCCAAAGAGAGCAAAATCTTGATTCCGAGCTTGGCGCATAAGGTCTTCCAAAAGTAACTCAAGAACTTGACATCGTGGTCCGAAACAATCATCTTTGGCACTCCATGTAGGCGCAAGATTTCCCTACAAAAAAGATTTGCAACATGAGAGGCATCGTCTATCTTGTTGCACGGTATGCAATGTGCCATTTTAGAGAATCGGTCCACAACAACAAAGACGGAATCTTTGCCATTTCTAGTTCGAGGCAAACTAAGTACAAATTCCATACTAATATCTTCCCATGGGTGATATGGAATAGGAAGTGGCATATAAAAGCCATGAGATTGAGCTTTCGACTTAGCTTTGCAGCATATAGAGCGTCGGTTGGTGAAGCGTGATACGTCGCGGAACATCTTGGGCCAATAATACTTCTTGGAGAGCATAGCAAATGTCTTGTCACGTCCAAAGTGTCCCATTAGTCCTCCTCCATGAGATTCTTGCAAAAGTAACAAATGAAGAGACGACTCGGGGATGCAAAGTTTGGTAGCTCTCATAAGATAATCATCCTCGATGTAATAGCGTTCCCAAGATGTATGCGTCAAACACATGGCATAAGAAATAGCAAAAGTAGGATCATGCGCATACAAGTCTTTTATGTGCTCAAAGCTAATGACATTCCATTCAAGTTTGGTAACAATCATACATATACGGGAAAGCGCATTGGCCACAACATTTTCCTTACCTTTGATATACTTGATGACATAGGGAAATGACTCAATGAATTCACTCCACTTAGCATGATGCTTGTTCAACTTAGTTTGAACTTTAAGGTACTTAAGCGTCTCATGGTCGGTATGATTTATAAATTCATGAGGGTGGAGATAAAGTTCCCACTCACACAAAACTCGCAATAAAGCATATAGATCTTTATCATAGATGGGATAATTGAGTTGCACTCTGGAAAGTTTTTCACTAAAGTAAGCTATGGGTCACTTCTCTTGCGTTAACACACCTCCTATGCCGTTACCACTACCACCGCAATGAATTTCAAAGGGTTAGTCAAAGTTGGGTAAAGAAAGCATGGGAGCATCAGTAAGCAAATTCTTAAGCTCATTAAATGCGCTATATTGAGATGGTCCCCAAACAAAGGGTGCATCTTTCTTACTCAAAGCATGTAAAGGGGATGCAATGCTTCTAAAATCCATAACAAATCTACGGTAGAAATTGCCTAACCCAAGGAAGCTTCACACTTGTGGCAAATTGATTTGTTGTGGCCAAGTTTTAATAGCATTGATCTTAGATTCATCTACATGAACACCCTTAGAAGACACAACGAAACCCAAGAAAACAAGCTTATCAACACCAAAAAGGCATTTGTCCATATTAGCATAAAGGCGCTCTTTTCTAAGAGTTTGCAACACGGTTCTAAGATGGGTGACATGATCTTTGAGAGATTTGCTAAATACAAGAATATCGTCAAAATAGGCCATAACAAATACACCAATGTATGGGTGAAGAACGAAATGCACGACTTGCATGAAAGTACTGGGTGCTTCGGATAAACCCATTGGCATAACAAGACATTCATATAAGCCAAATTTGGTCTTAAATGCGGTTTTGCATTCATCACATTCTTGGATGCATATTTGATAGTAGCCACTTTTAAGATCCATTTTAGAGAATTTGTGGCTCTGCTAAGCTCATCTAGCATATCATCTAGGCGTGGAATGGGGTAATGGTAACGCATGGTAATAGCATTGATAGGACGACAATCGGAACACATGTGATATGTACCATCTTTCTTAGGAACAAGGATTACCACGATGTCACAAGGGCTCAAACTTTCTCGTACATGGTCGTTGTCGATGAGTTGTTGTACTTGTCGTTGGATCTCCTTAGTTTCTTCGGGATTGACGCGGTAGGGAGCCTTATTAGGAAGGGGTGCTCCGGGGAAGAGGTCTATGGGGTGTTCGATGCCTCCAAGAGGAGGTAGACCCGGAGGTAGCTCATCGGGGAATACATCTTGAAGCTATAGTGATTCATTCGCCCGTTGTGGATGACACCTTGGTCAAATTTCCATGGTCATCCAAGAAGGAGGTGGGAAACGGACATCAGAACGACATCACAATCCAAAGTGTCTTCGTATGCTCGGATCTTGAAGGAAACTTGCACAGTATGCTTGACTTGGATAGTGCCAGAGTCGCTTAGCCATTGGACCTTGTAGGGATGTGGGTGCTTCATCTTGACAAATTGGAGCTTGGATCATAATTCTTCACTTGCCAAGTTATGGAAACTCCCTCCATCGATGATGACCTTCACGGACCTTCCATTGATGATAGTCTTGGTGTGGAAGATATGGCATCTTTGGTCTTCTTCTTGTTGATGTTGAAGTCTCAAGACCTTGGAGACAAAAAGAGTGGGGCTCGAATCTTCATCACAAAAGGCTTGATCAGCTTCATCTTCGTTCACTTGCCGGTGCATGACCACTTGCACAAGGGCTTCCATTTCCTCTTCACTCATGGAGTCATAGGTTTTGTCATCGTTGAGGATCATGGTGCGCTTGTTGGTACACTCGAAGGACTTGTGGCCTCGGCCGCTGCATATGAAGCATTTGATGGAACTTGTCTTAATGGTCTCATCGGTTGGAGTAGATGATGGAGTCATTGCTTGTAGGTTGAAATTTTCAAAGTTGCTTTTACTTGCTTGTAGTAGGAGGACGACTTGAGGTTGTCGAAGTTTTCTTGTAACTTGACTTGTCGTCGTTGCTTGTAGAAGGATTGGTTGAGGTAGAAGGTGTTGGAGTCGTTGAAGCTTGGTTGTTGGAGAAACTATAGCTCTTGGAAGAGTACATGGCATACTAGAAGTGAACTTTCACTTTGATGAGGACATGACTAACAAAGTTACACCCACATCCCCTATTGATACATATACATGACCAATTACTAGAGCTCGCGCACGCCAATTAAATTACCAGGTACTTTCGTTTCTTGGTAATGATTCTAATGTTCGTGAGAATATGATGCTTCCTAAATTGGATACATTTGTTTTGCTTACAAATGAAGGACCTAGCTTGGACAAGAAGGATGATCATTGGAGCAAGATCAAGCATGGAGATGATGGCATGCGCAAGGGGGACAAGAACGGAGTTACAAGTGATGATTTCAGGATTATGAAGCCACCATAATGAGTGTGTGAAGCCTTGGACGAAATATACAAGATGCCACTTCATAAATTTCGTCCAGAGGCTATTGTAGGTGCTGCGTCACCTATTATTGGGCCAGGCCCATGTAATTTCTAAATACTTGAGTATAGGCTGTTTTCAGAGTCCGTATGTGTGGGGAAACAAGAGTTAGGGTAGGTTTCGGACCCCTCCTCAAAGGGCCACGAAATTCCCCCATCTTCCTCCATATATACAGCCCTTAGGGCGTCCTTTAGACTTTGGGTTTTATTTAGATTAAAGTTCACCATAGCTGCAACTTCGCGTTCTTCATTTGTGTTCAACGACCAGACAAAGAAGTCACAGAACCCCACCTTGATCAATAAAGTTTTCTCTTATATTCGCAATATCCAGATTGCAATCTTAGTTTCTTGCTTGTTCTTCATTTGCCTATAGGAAAAAGACCTTTGTGGTCAGGTTGAACGTGCTCCGGCATGGTCAATAACCTCTCAGAGCTGGTTTAGCAATTTCTAAGGCGTGACGTCCTCGCACGTTCGTAGTCGGATCGTCAAAGTCGAATTCCTCCAAAACGATAGCCACCATCTCATCGAAACACGGGACACATTTGCCTCTATCAAGTGGCATCCGATTTCCAGGTTGATCGGTGAGATTTTACAGTTTTTCGTAGTTTAGATCGAGTATGTTCGTCATACCTACAGTCCATGAAAAATCCACACACACAAAAAATTACGGTTAGTTCATCATATCCGAACCAATCTGAGCCTTTGCATTAACTTTTTAGGGTTTTTGCTTTGCTGAATTTGTGGTTGCATCATCGTGTCTAGTTGCTGGTCTTAGCGTCTAGTCTTTTAGAGTTGCGTGTTCCACTCATAAGTTGTCACGCCGCCGCCGCACCATCATCATCGTCCCTCCATCTACTGCCACCAATCCGTATCTATATACCACCACCAATCCGTATCCATATACCACCACCGATCCATATCCGTATACACCATCGCTGCCATATACAACCGCCGCTGCCATATCCTACCATCTTATATCCACCACCAATCCGAGTTCCTTTCATATTAGGTTTTTTTTCGAGATCCATCTAATTTCCGTTTCGTGTTTCCTTGCCTGAGTAGGTTTCGGAAAAAAAAAGTCTGGAGACCCCCGGGCAGTTTTTAGGCCAAAATTTTCGCAGGCAAAAATAGTTTTCCTATCTTATTTTTAGGCTTTTCTGAGTCTTTTGAGCCACATGCCATCATAGTGATTTTTTGTCGCACTTTTTCGTCATCATTTCCCTGATTTCCAAAAAAATAGTCAAAAAATTCACTACCCATCCTGTCAGTTTGACCTAGGAAGAGTTTTGAGACACTCGCCATTATAGTGATTTTTCGCAAAAAAATGAGGAGCGCAAAAAAACAGAGTGAATTTTTCCCAGTGTGCTTTTCCCTTGTTTACGTGTCGTGCCGTGATTTTGTTCGTGTTCTAGGCTCGCGTCTCTAGTACGGTCTAGCCTAGGACCAGCACAGTACCATCGTTGAGCGTTTATTCAACTTTGCATCTCTGAATTGATTATTGCTGACCCTTTTTGCTACCATATTATAAGCCTTCCTAGATCCACATACATCTACATCGTGCGTTTGACTCTCCCTGGTAATTGTTGTATTCAAGCTTTGAGAGTTTTGACTACAACGGTTGCCGATCACCGCCTACTGTTGGGTAAGAACTGGTAATAATTTGAGATTTTCTTGACGGATTTGTGACGCCCCACCACTACCATTTTCTAGTAGTCTGTAGGATCATATTCTTGTGTGTTTCTATTGCTGCTAACCATGGCAGGATCACAAGTCGATGAGACTGACTGGGAGAACATGATGAATAAGGAATTGCATGATAAATTTCATCAAATGATGACTGAACAGGTGCAAGATGTGTTGAACAATTTTGAAGAGGCCATGGATAAGATAACTGGCTTTGAGAAGACGTTCGAAACAAAGTTCGATAACAAATTTAATGAACTGCTTGCGCGTATTCCACAACCACCACCAGCTGCACCTACCGCACCTCTACAACAACAACAACAACAACAACAACAACAACAACAACAACAACAACAACAACAACAACAACAACAACAACAACAACAACAACAACGACGACGACGACGACGACGACAACGACAACGACGACTACCTCCACGTCACGAAACATCACTCCGCCGAGCGAGTTGTGTCCCTCTTGGGCCTGGCCAAACTTTTGGTGCTTCTGTTGATACTTCTATGGCTCCTGCTCCTGATGCGGAGGAGGAGTATTATGCGGGAGATTACGAGGATGAGGTTGATCAAAATCAGAACTACGTGCAACCACCAGCACCACAGCCACTAGGTCGTCCACATGCAAATAATGGCAATGGTAGGGCTCCCCCTCAGGTACGAGATCATGACCATATCCCTAAACTAAAATTGAATATTCCACCATTTGAGGGTAGATACGTTCCTAATATATATCTTACTTGGGAGTTACAAACCGAACAATGTTTTACATGTTTAGAATATCCCGAGAGAGACGTGTTGCTGCTGCACTTTGTGCTTTCACTGGTTTTGCTTGTGTGTGGTGGTCTGAACATCGTGGATTATATCCGAATAATATTCCAACTACTTGGGCTGCCTTGAAAACTGCTATGCGTACTCATTGGGTTCCACCATATTATCAGCGTGAATTACATCAAAAATTGCAGCGTTTAAGACAAGGAAAAAATTCTGTAGAGGAATATTATCAGGAATTACAAACTGGCATGATTAGATGTGGTATTGTTGAGGATAATGAAGCTATGCTTGCACGTTTTATGGGCGGATTAAATAGAGAGATTCAGACCATTCTAGAGTATAAGGAGTATAATAATATCACTCGTTTATTCCATCTTGCTTGTAAAGCTGAACGTGATGTGCGGGATCGACAGGCATTGGCAGGAACTAACTATTCTGTAGGTTGACCTTCCTCATGGACACCGCGTGCATCCTCTACTTCCACACATTCTACTGCATCGGCACCTCCATCAGCTACCACCTCCAGTCATGATACAAGAAAGCAGGCACAACCACCACTATCTACCAAGAGCACACCTATCGGGCCTGTACAGAGCTCTACTTCTTCCATGGCATCAATAGGGCACACAAGTGGTATTATTTATCGTCGTTGTAAGGGAAGAGGTCATTATGCAAGAGAATGCAAATCTCAGTGTGTGATGATTGCTACTGAGGATGGTGGTTAAGAGTCTGCTAGTGACTATGATGAGGAGACTTTGGCTCTTATTACACATGAAGAACACGATGGAGATGATTCTGAAAATGAGACGCAATACATGGCTCCTGAAGACGGTGACATGTATGAATGTTTAGTTGCTCAACGTGTTTTGAGTGTGCAGGTCACACAAGCAGAGCAAAATCAGAGGCATAATTTGTTCCATACAAAGGGAGTTGTGAAGGAACGTTCTATTCGCGTCATCATAGATGGAGGGAGCTGCAACAACTTGGCTAGCATGGAGATGGAGGAGAAGCTACCTCTCACCACAAGACCACATCCACATCCTTACTATATCTAATGGTTCAATAACAGCGGCAAGGTTAAGGTAACAGGTACTGTTCGTGTGTAGTTTAGTATCTCTACATATGCTGATTATGTTGATTATGATGTGGTACCAATGCAAGCATGTTCCTTATTACTTGGTAGACCATGGCAATTTGATAAAAAATATTTACACCATGGTAGAAACAATCAGTATACTCTTGTTCATAAGGATAAACATATTACTTTGCTTCCTATGACTCCTGATTTCATTTTGAAAGATGATATTAATAGAGCTAATAAACCAAAACAGGAGCACAACAAGAATGAAAATCAGATTGTGGCAAAAGAATTTGAGAAACAAATGAAGCCTAATAATAAACCATCTAGTGTTGCTTCTAAAATTAAATTGAAAAGTGCATGCTTACTTTCCACCAAATCTGATATTGATGATCTCGATTTCAGCAAATCTGTTTGCTATGCTTTTGTGTGCAAAGAGGCATTATTTTCATTCAAGGACGTGCCTTCCTTTTGCCTCCTGCTGTTACTAACATTTTGCAGGAGTTTGTTGACATATTTCCAAATGACATGCCACCGGGATTACCACCTATTCGAGGGATTGAGCATCAGATTGACTTAATTCCCGGTGCTTCGCTACCCAACCGTGCACCATACCGTACCAATCCAGAGGAGACGAAGGAGATTATGTGACAAGTCCAGGAGCTGCCTGACCAAGGTTATATTTGTGAATCCCTTAGTCCTTGTGTTTTTCCTACTATTCTAGTGCGGAAAAAGGATGGTACATCGCGTATGTGTGTTGATTGTAGAGGCATTAACAATATTACTATTCGTTACCATCATCCTATTCATACGCTAGATGACATGCTTGATGAATTCAGTGGCTCTACAATATTCTCCAAAGTTGATTTGCATAGTGGACACCATCAAATTTGTATGAAATTGGGAGATGAATGGAAAACAACATTTAAAACTAAGTTTGGATTATATGTGTGGTTAGTCATGCCTTTTGGTTTAACTAATGTACCTAGTACTTTCATGATATTAATGAACGAAGTTTTACGTGCTTTCATTGCACGATTTGTGGTAGTCTATTTTGATGATATACTGATTTATAGTAAATCTTTGGAGGAACATTTGGAACATTTACGTGTTGTTTTTATTGCTCTACGTGATGCACATTTGTTTGGTAACCTTGGAAAGTGCACCCTTTGCACCGACTGAGTATCTTTTCTTGGCTATGTTGTTACTCCATAGGGAATTGAAGTTGATAAAGCCAGGATTGAAGCTATTGAGAGTTGGCCCCAGCCCAAAACGGTCACACAAGTGAGGAGTTTCCTTGGCCTCGCTGGATTCTATATGCGTTTTGTGAGAGATTTCAGCACCATTGTTGCGCTTCTCAACGAGCTTACAAAGAAGGATGTACCTTTTGTCTGGGGTACCGCACAGGAGGAAGCCTTCATGGTATTGAAAGATAAGTTGACACATGCTCCTTTACTATATCTTCCTGATTTTAATAAGACTTTTGAGCTTGAATGTGATGCTAGTGGAATTCGATTAGGATGTGTGTTATTGCAAGATGGCAAACCTGTTGCATACTTTTCTAAAAAATTGAGTGGGCCTAGTCTGAACTATTCTACTTATGATAAATAATTATATGCTCTTGTTCGGACCTTAGAAACATGGCAACATTATTTATGGCCCAAGGAATTTGTTATACATTCTAATCATAAATCTTTGGAACACATTAAAAGTCAAGCAAAACTAAACCGTAGACATGCTAAATGGGTTGAATTCATTGAGACTTTACCTTATGTCATTAAACACAAGAAGGGTAAAGAAAATGTTATTGCTGATGCATTGTCTCGTTCTTATACTATGCTTTCACAACTTGACTTTAAAATATTTGGTTTGGAGACCATCAAAGATCAATATGTGCATGATGCTGAATTTAAAGATGTATTGCGGAATTGTAAGGAAGTGAGAACTTGGAACAAGTTCATTGTTAACGATGGATTTGTGTTTCGTGCTAACAAGCTATGCATTCCAGCTAGCTCCATTCGTCTTTTGTTGTTGCAGGAGGCACATGGAGGAGGATTAATGGGACACTTTGGCATGAAGAAGACGGAGGATATACTTGCTACACATTACTTTTGGCCAAAGATGAGATGGGATGTTGAAAGTTTTGTTGCTCGCCGCACTACAAGTCAAAAAGCTAAGTCACGACTCAATCCTCATGGTTTATATATGCCTTTGACTATACCTAGTGTTCCTTGGGAGGATATATCTATGGACTTTGTTTTAGGTTTACCTCAAACATAGAAGGGGAGGGATAGCATATTTATTGTCGTGGATAGGTTCTCGAAAATGCCACACTTTATACCATGTCATAAAAGCGATGATGCTGTTAATGTTGTTGATTTGTTCTTTCGTGAAATTATTCGCTTGCATGGTGTGCCAAATACTATTGTTTCAGATCGTGATACTAAATTTCTTAGCCACTTCTGGAGATGTTTATGGGCTAAGTTGGGGACTAAACTGCTTTTTCATACTACATGTCATCCCCAAACTGATGGACAAACTGAAGTAGTCAATAGAACATTGTCTACCATGCTTAGGGCTGTTTTGAAGAATAACAAGATAATGTGGGAAGAATGCTTGCCTCATATTGAATTGCTTATAATCAGTCACGGCATTCTACTACTAAGATGTGCCCTTTTGAAATTGTGTATGGTTTCCTACCTCGTGCACCTATTGATTTGTTGCCTCTTCCTTCTTTGGAGAACGTTAATTTTGATGCTAAAGAACATGTTGATTTAATCATAAAAATGCATGAGTTAACTAAGGAAAATATTGAGCGCATGAATGCTAAATATAAACTTGTTGGAGATAAGGGTAGAAAATGTGTTGTCTTTGCACCTGGAGATCTTGTTTGGTTACATTTGCGTAAGGATAGGTTTCCTAATTTGCACAAGTCAAAGCTAATGCCACGTGTTGATGGTCCTTTTAAGGTGTTAGAAACAATAAATGATAATGCATATAAACTTGAGTTGCCTGCAGATTTTGGGGTTAGTCCCACTTTTAACATTGCAGATTTGAAGCTTTACTTGGGTCAGGAAGATGAGCTTCCGTCGAGGACGACTTCAATTTAAGAAGGGGAGGATGATGAGGACATCACTAACAAAGTTACACCCACATCCCCTACTGATACATATAGAGGACCAATTACTAGAGCTCGCGTACGCCAATTAAATTACCAGGTACTTACATTTCTTGGTAATGATTCTAATGTTCGTGAGAATATGATGCTGCCTAAATTGGATACATTTGTCTTGCTTACAAATGAAGGGCCTAGCTTGGACAAGAAGGATGATCATTTGAGCAAGATCATAATGGAGATGAGGGCATGCGCAAGGGGGACAAGAGCGGAGTTACAAGTGATGATTTCAGGACTTTGAAGCCACCATAATGAGTGCGTGAAGCCTTGGATGAAATATACAAGATGCCACTTCATAAATTTCGTCCAGAGGCTATTATAGGTACTGCGTCACCTTATTATTGGGCCAGGCCCATGTAATTTCGAAATACTTATGTATAGGCTGTTTTAGAGTCCGTATGTGTGGGGAAACAAGAGTTAGGGTAGGTTTCGGACCCCTCCTCCAGGGGCCACAAAATTTCCCCCTCTTCCTCCATATATACAGCCCTTAGGGCGTCGTTTAGTGTTTGGGTTTTGTTTAGATTAAAGTTCACCATATCTGCAACTTCGCGTACTTCATTTGTGTTCAACGACTAGACAAAGGCGTCACAGAATCCCACCTTGATCAATAATTTTTTCCTCTTATATTCGCAATATCAAGATTGCAATCTTAGTTTCTTGCTTGTTCTTCGTTTGCCTGCAGGAAAGAGACATTCGTAGTCAGGTTGATCATGCTCCGGCGTGGTCAATAACCTCTTGGAGTTGGTTTAGCGATTGATAAGGCGCGACGCCCTAGCACGTTCGTAGTCGGATCGTCAAAGTCGACTTCCTCCAAAATGATAGCCACCATCTCATCAAAAGATGGGACATCTTTGCCTCGATCACACTTGACGTTCCTCCTTGGTAGCTTGATGCACTAGCTCGATGAGGTTGGAGTAAGGTTGGAAGTCGGCGATCTTCTTGATGGGATGATTGAGTCCATTCAAGAAACATGCCATAGTTTTCTTCTTGGTAGCTTGTCGTGGCAATCTCCATTTCTTTGTAGTACTCTTCAACGCTCTTGATTCCTTTCTTGAGGAGTTGGAGTTTCTTGAAGAGCTCGCGGTTGTAGTATGTTGGCACAAAATGTGCTCTCATGACATCCTTAATTTGTGCCCAAGTAGTGATGGGTGGTTCATGTCTTGCCTCATGGCACTCAGTGAGTTGTTCCCACCATATGAGGACATAGTCTTTGGGACTCAAGGGATGCCATGGAGATCTTATTCTCTTCCTCATAGTTGTACAAACGAAAGATCTTGTCGGTCTTCAATGCCCATGAAAGGTACTCTTCGGGATCATTGCTTCCGGTGATCTTGGGCATGGTGAACTTGAGCTTGCCGGAGCGTTGCTCTTCATTGTGTTGGGGTCGGGGATGATGACACCCTTGTCATGGAGGATTTTCAACCTCATGTTGATCTTGGTGTGGAGGGTTGTCAAACTCATGTTGCTCTTGGCGAACTTGGGGTTCTTGTCAAGGAGCTTCTGGAACTTGGCGAGGCACTCGAGATTGATAGTTCGTCTCTTGGAATTCTTCGTAAAGTTCTTCTTCTTGCCCCCAAGTATGTCGGTTGCGGTCAGCGATGGCGCGACTTGTTTCATGGAGGGCACGTTGGGCTTCAAGTGCTTGTGCTTCACACCATTGTTGTTGTTGTCGGAGCGCCTCGACGTCTTGCTCCTATGGATGTTAGCGCGCCCGCTCTTCCTCTTGTTGGTGTTGTCGTTGCCTTTCTTGTGCTTGTGCCATGGTAGCTTGGTTTTGGCGATGTCGATGTTCCTGCGCTTGAGGATTGGTTCCGTGTAGAGGATTGAGGTTTGCTTGATGGTCTTGGCACGTGGCTCGTCGATGAGTGTTTGATTACGGAGTACTTAAGCCGGAGATTGTGTCATCGGAGTGTCGACTTGAGCGGCTCCGTCTTGAGTAGGACAAAGAGGTAGAAGAGCGGTTGACCAACAAGGCATGAACCTCGTCCATTCTTGCATTGCTCTCTTGTTTTTGTTCGTCGAGCTTATTGTCAAAGTAGTCTCTTATACATTGCTCGGAGAGTCGCAAGTCGGTGGTGAGATGGTCGATGCGGTCACTCAATGCTTGTTGTTCTTGACGCACAACTCGTTGTGCATCGAAGAGGTGGTTCTTCGTGACGTAGGAGCTCATGTTGTCATCTTGCTCGATGAAGAGTGGGTTGGTAGAAGAACTTGGCCTATCCATCATTCCAAGCAAATATGTGAGGGGGTGAAAGTGAAGAACTTATACCAAATGTACCTTCACCGGTACGCGTCGGTGCTAAACAAACGGTTTTTAACCCCTTTTCGCGACGGCATTTGGAATATTCGCCAAGTGAGTGTGGGCAATAGTGGGGGGTCCTTGCCACACGACCCAGAAATCATCGGGGATAGGCCCTCCTGGGACACCGAATGAGCTCGTGTGCGATTGGGCGAGGCATCGAAACCCAATCATTTTCGTAGGTATGTACATCCCACATGGTGAATCCCGGAAAAACATTTCGGTAGGTATGTATATCACACACAGTCAATCCAAGGAATACATTTCCGTTCTTATGTACATCCCACACAGTCAATCCAGGGAAAACGTTTTCGTTCGTATGTACATCCCACACAGTTTTATTTGTAGGCTCGTGTGTGAAAGGTGTAACTATCACACACGCTCTGCCTTGGTTAACTGTTTTCTTTTATCAACTACATCACACACAATTTGATGAAGAAAACTGTGTGGCATTGGGCTATCCATCACAAGCGCTTTTACTGCTAGAACCGTTTGCAAAGTTCCATGACACATTTAGCAGGTTTATTAGTTTACAATTAATAATTCCAGTATTACGCAAATTCACATTTCATATCGAACAGCTATTTGCCAATTTCATACCAGGAACATAAATATATTATAACATCACAGGACGATAGCTACATGAAAACAGCACAGTACAACATATAGCTGGTTCAACTTCATAAGAACAATATTAGAACAATATATTCATTTCCTTAATCGAGATCGTCCAGGCTCGTCTTATCCACCTCTGCTTTCAGTTCAGTAAGAACATGTTTTGCACTGGCCAACTGGGAAAGTGCCTCCTCCTTCGCCAATACCATCTTAGCAAAGTCTGATTTAAAAATCTGAGCTCATTCTCCACCTTCCTCTTTTTATCCCGCATCTTCGAATATTCTTTAGCGTTGACAACACTTTCTATGTTCTCTTCCTCATACATGCTCCAGAGCTTCACTAGGCACATCTTCAAAGACTGTCGCCACTCTTGATCAACCCACTCCAAGTAAGAACAGTTATGTTCATCCCATAATATTTAAAACTAGATCAGTAACAATTGTAGGGGAAATGGGTTTATAGCAACATAGAAAATCACCAATGCTTATTTTAAAAAAACTGAAGAAACATGTTAATTATGACATATCTTCCCAAAAAGATCAATGTGCAAATGAATTAATTGCTACTGAGACAACAAAAAAATCCCGGAACATCAGAAGCTATAATTAACTACAACAATGCTACAAGTTCTTACTCATGTACAATAAATAACAAATTCAACATTTTATGAGGAAGGTAAATATAACTGCAACAGCATAACGATAGTGTTTGGATGACAACAAATTGATACTAACAGGTGTGTACATGCACAAATTTAGTAACATAGAACTAATAGCACTAAGGCCGTCCACTATGTATGCCAAAACTGGTGTAAAGACAACTCTTGCTACATCTCGCACCGGTGCCATGCACCGGCAAGCTGATGCAGCAGAAAAAATATGGGGACCCGGACTCCGAAGCACGTAGTTGCTCCGGTGCCCAGTTCCTTCGTGCCATAAAGATTTAGTATTTTACCGCTTGGCTGCTCAGATGTGTGGACCAAAGTTGGCTGCACAAACTACTAAAGCGGTGCCAAATAATTTTCTAATGGCACCGCTGATGAGATGGCAACAATTTAAGATACTAGGTACAAACTATGACACTGTCTCAGGATGCGCTTGGTTGAAGGTGTGGTATGAATGGGTTGAGATCGTGACAGTGTCTGAATCACATCTAACAAATGATTCGTAACAAAAAAAGAGGGTCTAACCTTCTCTGCACATGCCAGAAACTTCCTCCCACTATCCACAGATTCAAATGCAACTAGCTTCATGCATGGAGATTGATGGTGACAACGAGTAGATAGATCTTCAGCCACCCCGCTCCATTCGTTGCCACTGATGGTCCTAGGGAGCTAAAAGAGGAAGAAATGACTCAAATCGACCGCTAGGTAAAAATCCTTCATTTGAAGTCATAGCTCGAGAAAGATAAGAGAGGCATACCTGGGTGGTGAAGGAGTCGTCACCAGAGGAGGAACCGCAGGAGAGGTCTTCGAAGAAGACCATGACGACCCCGGCGGTAGGATGCGAGATGGCAAGAGCGAGGAAACGGCTATAGCTTAGGAAGGAAGGAAGGAAGGAGGAAATAGGGGAAATGTGACTTGTGGTCGGGGAGAAAAGGGGGTAGGGAAGGGGGAGGGTGCGGGGGTAGATATTTTGGCGGTAGGCCAAAATTTTGGAAATGTGGAGGGAAACTTTGCGCGCAGTACCGCCAGACCATTGACTTTGAGCGATTGTGTGCATAGCAAACAATTCTTATGCTTTACACGCATGGGATGGGTTTGATAATTCGAATTTTGGTGGAAATTTCCCTAGGTACATCATTGCATAACTTAACATCGCTTGCCAATTTGGGCACACAAAAGAGCGTACAGCAGACATACCACACTTACTGAATCGAGCAATTTTAGTAATTAAACAGAGCTAGTTGACCTGAACATTTCTCCAAGGAAAGACTAGCATTAAAAACAAAGCCTAATTATGCATAATTTTAACAAATCCACCGCCGTGCTGGCCAATGCATCTCTAGTGTGAGATGAGACGTCGATGACTTGTCCTGGCGACATGCAGCCATTGGTGGACTCCGCGCCCCCCCCCCTGCTAAAGTTGACCTCGTCCTCGTACTCGTCCTCATCCTCAGTGCTGCCCTCAAGGCTATAGTACTCGTAGTAGTGTCTGCGCCAGAGATCGTGTTGGTACTCCACTGCCGATTCCTTGACGGACAGACTCTTCTCTACCTCGACCTTGACCTCGGTCACGCACAACTCCTCCTCCCGGCGCTCCTCGATCTCCGCCGCCACCTTCATCTCCAGCTCCCACTCAGCGACCTCACGAGGAAGCAAGTGCTCCATGGCCACCGGCACCTTTTCGGATGTGGGTTGCATGCTGGAGTTCGAGGTGGTCTGGAATATCTTGGCGTGTGCATCCTCGATCTTGGTGTGGATGGCCTCGATCGGGCCAGGACGACATTGGCGGCACGGACTACAGCTCGGGCGCTCTCGGCGTTTGCAGTTGCCTTGTCGGCTGCAGCACATGCCCTCTCGGCAGAAGCGGCCACGCTCAATGCAGAAGCGGCGGCACTCTCGGCATAGGCGGCCATGCTCTGGGCGCAGGCGGCGGCGCTCGGGGGGGGGGGGGACACGGCTATCGTACGGGCCTTCACGAAGCGTTTCCATGGCGTCATCTTTGCAAGAAGGGGGTGTGGGAATGGGGATCGGGATTCGTGGATTCAGTGGTTGCCAGCACTGGAGCAGACGAGCCGTCGAAGCATAAGGAGGGAGACTTAAATAGACCCAGATATTTTTATCGCAAACGGTTGCTACAAACAACTCAGTGTGATGTTGCATATATTTTTATTAGCTGTGAAAGACGAATTTGGAGTAAAGTGGCAACAATGGTGTTTTAAATATACGAGAAATTTTGTAGTACTAATACAACGGTCATGTCAAATTTTGGAAAATTTCAGGGGTCATTTGACCTTTTAAGACATTTAAGTGATTTTCTAGCCATTTAATGACCGTAATTGAAATTTGAACTACATGTACATGCAACAGCTAACCATAATGGTTTGAAAAGTCATATTTTGTGAACTTGTGCGCAATTTAATTCCATGTGTAGTAAATTGGTAGGAATTCTCAAACATACTGGTCTAACGGCTATGGCATAATTAAGCATGGAGTGCCATGGCATTTAAATTCCGAAAAATTAAAAAAAAAATCAGAAACACATGAAACCATGGTTGGTGTAATGTCATGCCACCAAGATAATGTGGTAAAAAATTTGGCATTTGTGACGAAAGTTTGGACGCACACCCCTCACAAACCGAAGCAACTCACTAGAAGGCTCGTGCTTCTGAGAGGGAACAATGCATGATTGATGATGAATGGGAGATAGCTTCCTCTTACAGCCTTCAAATTTTTTCTACATGTAATGTGCACTAATACAATTGTCATGTGAAAATTTGGAAAATTTTAGGGGTCATTTGACCTTTTGATGAGTTTTAAGTGATTTTCTTGCCATTTAATGTTCATAATTCAAATTTGAACTGCATGTACATGCAACGCCTAACCATAACGGTTTGAAAAATCATATTTGTGTACTTGTGTGCGAGTTAATTCCATGTGCAGTAAATTAGAAGGAATTTTTAAACATATTTGTCTCATGACATGGACACATGCATATGTATGCATGGAGTGACATGGCATTTTAATTCCAAAAAATTAAAAAATATCAAAAACAGATGAAACCTTGCTTGATGTAATGTCATGCCACCAAGATGATGTGGTAAAAAAATTGGCATGTTTGACGTAAGTTTGGACACACACCCCTCACAAACTGGAGCAACTCACTAGAAGGCTCGTGGTTCCGAGAGGGAACAATGCATGTTTGATGACGAACGGGAGATAGCTTCCTCTTATGTCCTTCAAATTTTTTCTATGTTTAACGTGCACAAATACAACTGTAATCTGAAAATTTGGAAAATTCTAGAGATCATGTTATCTTTTAAAGGCATTTAAGTGATTTTATAGCCATTTAATGACCGTAATTCAAATCTGAACTACTTCTACATGCAACGCCTAACATAACGGTTTGAAAAATCATATTTGTGTACTTCTATGCAAGTTAATATGATGTGAAGTAAAATAGAAGGAATTTTCAAACATATTGGTCTCACGGTATGGGCAGATGCATGGAATGCCATGGCATTTTAATTCCAAAAAATTAAAAAATGATCAAAAAAACATGAAACCATGCTTGATGTAATGTCATGCCACGAAGATGATGTGGTAAAAAAATTGTCTTGTTTGACGAAAGTTTGGAAACACACCCCTCACAAATCGGAGCAACTCACTAGAAGGTTCGTGGTTCCGAGAGGGAACAATGCATGTTTGATGACGAACGAGAGATAGCTTCCCCTTACGGCCTTCAATTTTTTTTCTGTGTTTAACATGCACTAATACAATTGTCATGTGAAAATTTGGACAATTTCAGGGGTCATTTGACCTTTTTAAGACATTTAAGTGATTTTCTAGCCATTTAATGACTGTAATTAAAATTTGAAATACATCTACATGCAACGGCTAACCATAACAGTTTGAAAAATCATATTTTTGTGTACTTGTGTGCGAGTTAAAAAAACATCAGGCGATGTAAGTATCTGTTGTTCAAAAGAAAATGTAAAGATCTGGCAAGACAACCAGGCCCCGCATGATTGGCACTCTATCTCACCACTCGAGGTTTGGTAGGTGAGTGGCGGGGATCATTAATCAGACACGATTCTGTATTGGAAACTGTCAGCTATTATGTTCACACATGGATTTTATTGCGGGGATCGTGTGTAATTCAAACTACAGTACTCGTAAATTCCAGCGACTGGCATGTGTACTGTTCCCGTCGATCTCGATTCCGGCCGCCAATAAATACTACCTTGCTCATGTCGTCCCGCCTGCATTCTCTTCTACACCCTCCTCTCACTCGCCCACTCTCTCTCTCTCAAATCTCTACCATGGCGCCGCCGGTCTGCCCACGCACCGACAGGGAGTCGCCGCCCCCCGAGGAAGCTCACTTGAATAGCAGCGACG